>NW_020953149.1:0-25412 GCF_900497805.2 Vombatus ursinus | reverse complement strand
GTAAAGAGCAGGTCTGACCATGTCAATCTCTACCAACACTTAGTCAATTCAAGTCAATCCCCATCATTTCCAGGACCAAATATAAAATCCACTGTTTAACTTTCAAAACTTCATATCCTGGCTGTTTCCCACCTTTTCAGTCTTCTTATATTTTACCCCTCTACATGTATGATATAATCCAGTCATGCTGGCCTTGATGTTCTTCACTCAAAGCATTCAATTTCCAGAATCTGTGCATTTTCACTGACTGTCTCCCATACTTGGAATGTTCTCCTTCTTTGTATCTGCCTTCCTGGCTTCCCTAACTTCCTTCAAGTGTCAACAAAAAAAACAAACACTTTTTAAAATTTAAATTTACATATTAAAATTAAATTTAAGTTAATTTAAAATTGTTAAATTAATATTAATTAAACAATAATAAATTAAGAACTAGGTAATGATTCCAATAATATAAGTAATATATTAACTAAGAGTGAAATAAAATTAATTAAAATTTACATATTTAAAATTTTTAAATACATATATGTGTGTGTTTATATATACATATGTACATATATATCTTATATGTTTGTATATTGTCTGCCCTGTTGAAATGTGAACTCCTAGAGGGAAGGGACTACTTTTACTATCTATCTATCTATCCACATGTGTATATTTATGTAATATTTCCCAGTGCTTAGCACAGATTAGGCACATATTAAATATTTAAGAAATTCTTGCTGATTTCACTTGACTTGCTGATTGATCTAACAGTAACTTCTGACAACTGTCTTTTTCTAAGACCCCCCCCTTTTTTCTCTTTTCTTCTGTCTTCCCTAGTTCCAGATAAATTATAGTCAAGTTCAGAAATGAATGTTCCCACATTCCCTATTCAAGGACTGGGAGAAAGCTCTCTTAGTCTCCGAAAGGTCAACAGATAGATTATCAAACTTAACATCCTTGGACCTGAGCCAATCTTTGCTCAGGCCTTTCTCATTCCTCCAATTCTACTAATATAACTGGTTGGTCATTTTAGCACTTTTTTCCCCTTGAATGATACTGTCACTACAGTGACAATTTCAAATTACAATATGTTGTACTGATTTTAACTCTGGTAAGATTTTTATTGCTTAAACCCCATGTGTCACTTGAGGTGACAGCATGACATGCAAGAAAGACCCCTGGCTAGGGAGTCAGAGGGTCTAGTTTCAAATCTGTCTCTGACACTTTTTCCTGTACTTCACTTCTAAAACCAACTATTCATGGCCCAAACACCTAGAATTAGGTCTTCTCTTTGGTCTCTGGCTCTGTGCTTCTTCAGTCTTTCTTTGAAGCCCACAAGTCTACTGGCTCAGTTTCTTGAGTTCAATACAAATGGTTGACAACAAGAGACTTTATTCATCTTCCATGTGGTATAATAAGTTCTCCAGGACCATAAGATATCCTTAGTCTTCTCAACAAGGTTCTGATAGGCATGTCCCCATTCTCCACAAGAAAATATAATCACATTCTTTAGCAAAGGCACAAATTGGTTGCCTTGATACGTTGATCAATCCTTTACAACTGTCAAGTTGACATTTTTCAAAAGGGAAGCTATTTCTGTTTTATTTATCCCATGAATGGAAATAAACCCCTCTGAGGTCTATAAACACTGATGCAGGCATTTAGTACAACTTGGCTTTAATGTATGAAAAAGGTGAAAACAGATTATTGTTAACTTGTTTCTTTAAGTATTTTAATTAATAAATGCTCTCTCATTCAAAAATAGCAAGCATAAGCAACCAGCTCTTCCCACCTGAGACTGGTATTTGTGAAGACAATGCATTGGGCATCAGAGTGATAGATTTTTGTAAGGATGAGAGACGGGGGAAAGGGTGGCACAACCTGAAGCAATCATGACAAAACACTTGGGTTAAAGATTAAAAATCACACATTGGGCCAGTCCACATTACAAAACAGTCTGTTGATATACCACCCCACCATCAACCCTTGCCTTCAGCTACCCAGTGACTGAATAAGTTAACTCTAACTTTGATATTCTTTTTGAAAAAATAGAAGTTTGGAGTATAGTTTTCCAAGATGGTGAGTTGAAACCAGGTTCAACAGCCAGAGTACCCATAAGAGAAGTGCACATATGGCAGAACCCAATAGCAACTAATTCATTCCAAGACTTAAATAGTGTCATGCTAGAAGCCAAAGAGAGACCTGGATTTTCAAGTCTTCTTGGCAAATATCTAAGAGCTATGACTGCATCTAAATAATTTAAGTTCCTTGAGGTCAAGATGATTTAGTTTTTGTTTTTGTGCCCATAGCATTTGGCACAGAGTAGATATTTATTGAATTAAATTGAATGCAAAATCATCTGGTCCCATAAAGTGAAAAAACAGTGAAACTATATTACTGATTGAATTTTTCATTTTTTATCTATTTATGTTGGAATCAGAAGCACCTAGGTGGCTCAGTGGATAGAGCTCTAGGTCTGGAGTCAGGAAGACCTGAGTTCAGATCCGGCCTTAGACATTTACTAGCTGTGTGACTCTTGGTAAGTCACTTAACTTCTTTTGTTTTAATCAACTGGAAAAGGAAATGGCAAATTACTCCAGTATCATTGCCAAGAAAACCCCATGAATAGAATGGTCCATAGTTTCACAAAGAGTTGGAAATGACTAAACAATAATATGTTAGAATCACCAAGGCACAGGCTGAAGATGACCATCTCAGCAGACCTCCATAGCCTTGTCTATCATCTATCCATGCCTGAGAACTAAGAGTGTTCTGATGGACTGACAAGACAAATTAAAGATAAGTTAAAATTAAATTAGGAAAAGTTAAAGTGATTTAGGACAAAGCCTAGATTTGCTAATTCCTAGTGTAATTATCTTTGTATCAATATGCTATAAGTTAGAGCATTTGTTAAGTGCCTAATATGTTCAAGGCATTTACCAAAAGGTTGAGGATATAAACAAAAGCAAGTAAGATGATCCTTGTCCTCAAAGAACTTACATTCTAATGGGAAAAGATCATTATGGACCAAATCAGTGCAGTTAGGTTAGGAAGATAAACTATAGACTGAGAAAACTATAAGTTGAGAAAATAATCTTTGCATTAAGCATCTCTTTTTAGAGTCCGATATCCAAGACATATAGATTAAGAAGAATATACCAAAACAAGAGTCACCCTCTAATAAGAGGTGTCAAGCTATCTCTCTGTCTCCTGAGTAATGCTCAAACCAGATAAAAATTTACTTGAGAAATGTCTAATGAAATAAAGTATAATAAAAGGTAAACAATATTAATTTGTGGTTTTTCAAAGTCATTACGTACCCTGCAAGGATCCATTTCTATTTGAGTTTGACACTACTGACATGAAGAAATACTTCTCAAAAGAATTATGGATTTTAGTAGTTTTTATTTTTCTTATTATCTTTTGTTTTTATAAAAATGTTCATTTACAAATATTTCATTCCCAAATAGATGCCTCCTTCACAATGACTACAACAACATAAATTAAAAGAAAAATAAAACAAAATTTCACACTTCATAATTATTAATAACCAAACTTGGCCCAAGAAAAGAAATAAAGAAATATATCTCCCTATTCTTTTCTTCAATAGGTAGGGAACTATAGATGTTAAATGATTCGTATGCTATCAGATGCGGTCAAAAAATTATTAGTTTCACTTGCTTTTTTTGTTTTGTTCATAGCTAAAGGCTGGTGAGAGGGGACATAGTAATGACTGTGATGTGAAAACAAACGGTATACCTAAAACTTTTTAAAATTCATTTCAATAAACATTTATTTATTGCCTACTAAATACCAAAAATACCTACTAAGTACTAAATACCAGCACTGTGCTAAGTGCTAGGGATACAAATTCTTATTTATAAAATGTATTGGTAAAACTTATTCATAAAATATATTCATAAGAAAGAGTCATCGCCCTCAAGGAGCTTATAATCTAACAGGAGAAGATAACACATAAAAGGAAGCTGAAAACCTGTGGAGAGTGGATTTCCCAAGGGGTACTCAAAGCCAAGGCATGTTGTTCCATGGAGCTGAAACCAACCAGAGCTCCTGATGGAAATACTAACACTCCTAAATCTAAATTGAAGCACATATTTAAAATCACTTAACCTTTTCTCTCAAGTCATAATTATACCCACAGAATGAATACCAACACTTCACCAGGCCTCTTAGAGTTCTATTGAAGGAGGTTCTAAAATATGTTAATAGTTGCTCATATACTGTAATTATCTTGGCATAAGAGATAATATAATACAGTAGAAATAATTCTGGAGAAAGAGTCAGAGTACCTGAGTTTAAAACCTAACTCCACCATTTACTAGCTATGTGACCTTAAATAAGTTACTGACCTTCTCTGAATGCCAATTTACTGTTCCACAAAAGGAAGGTATTTGACTAGATGAATTCTGGGATGCCTTCTAGACCTAAATTTATAATGCTTAATCTCAGTGCAGAATTCATCTTTGAAAATTGACTAAGTATCTTTAATCAATAGAATGAATTAGAATAACAACAAGAAACTTTCAGAATGTGAGCGTGCATTACTAATGTGAATGAGGTACATAATTTTGTGGAATTTTGGTCTATCTCTTCTAGTTTTTTCATTCTTCATTTTACTGCAATTTAAAAACTCATCATAAGAAATGTTATGACATCATTGCTCCTAGTATAGAATTTGGGTCCAGTTTGATTCCTTACAGACTACATCCTAAACTGACAAACACTTTAAAATATGTCTATTTCACTTTCCAAACAGTTTAGAATTTATGTTTAGCTTCCATTATGTGAAATCACCTCAAGATTATAAGAAGATAAATGGGCTCTTTTTTTTTATCTTTTTGAGCAGTATATCTTCAGTTCTCACATTGTGAGAGTTTTTAATCCACAGAACAACTCACCCACAGGAATGAAACTTCTTTTGTAATTGGCAAGGGTTGCCTTTAATGAGCTGTTTTACTTGCAAATTTAAGCAGCCTTACTATCCATTGCCATGGGTGGATTCTTTTTAAAACAGTAGGCTTTATAAAGCATTAGTCAATTAATGCTTCTTTTCCATTTGCCATTTGTGATGACATTCATCCATTACTATACTTTATGTGTATAATGAAGAAAAGGAAAAAAAATGCCATACATATAAATTCTCCCCTTGGGTCATGTTGTTGACAGATTTACTGGTGACAGAGGAAATTTTCTAGGAGTCAGGAGCCTCACACAAGATCCTCCTGTGATTCAATGAAGTTGAAGGCCATTTTAGCAACAATCTGACATGGAATTGTATAGATTTTTTTTTAGCCAACTTTCTCAACAAACATTATTTTTACCATTGAAGTTTTTGTTTTTGTTTTTTTTTTTTTGGTTTTTTTTGCACTGTCAACAAATCAGGAAAACAATCCCCAGGATGTGTTTGGGAACATAAAATGAAAGAGTCACTGTAAAATGATTGTTTGCTGAACCCAAAGAAATAAAGTAGTGTGTCATCCAGACTTAAGAGAAATATAGGTGTGATATTTCAGGTGCACAATATGCATCAAAAGTTGGTAGTCAGCAAGCTTTGTCATTATTGATGCATGGGCAGAAACGTGTGTGAAAGAGCATTTGCTTTAATTCAAAAAGTGTCCTAAAATAATGGCCAATCTCACAAATGATCAGAAGAAACAAGGCTAGTCAAGCACTCTGCGATGGATATTTCAGAGGTTTTACGACATTGGTAGGCCTAGAACAAAGTTAAAAATAGGATGGATTTATTATTATGGAGGGCAGAGCCAAGATAGGTGGAAGGGAGGGAGGAAGGGAGTGACTGGCCTGAGCCCTCCCCAAAACCCTTCCAGACACCTTTAAATAATGCCATAAAACAATTCCTGGAGCAGCTGAACCCACAACAGGATGGAGTGAAATAATTTTCCAGCCAAAGACAGCTTAGGAAGTCAGTAGGAAAGGTTTGTTCCACTTGAGTGAGAGTGGGGCACAATCCAGCACAGGCCATACCAGCACAGACCCAGAGCCTGCAGAACAGGAGCAGGCCGTGGGAGCCACTGAATGCGCAGTCACAGTGGCAGCAGTTGCTTCAGCAGCTCTCAGCCTGCAGGTGGTAAGGGGGTCAAACAACTGGTCAGAAGGAGATTAAAGGGACTAGTATTCTAATGCATGTGGGATACTATTAAACTCTCTCCCCAATTTACTTTTGCTTTGATAATTTACAGAATATACATATCATCAGCTTTGCTTCAACTGAATAACTGATTTTTTTTCTAAAAATAGTTTTGGACTTCACACTTTTATAGTTCCTTTAATCTCCATAGAAGAGCTTTCTTGACATTTTGTGTAGTACAGTAAGCAACACTTCGAAAAACATGGTAGATGATATCACCAGTCAGATCTATGTGTAGGGAAAGACTTGATAAACGTGGGATATAGAGGATCACAGAAGATAGATTGGACAATTTGGATTACATGAATTTTAAGTCCTTGCACAAACAAAATAAATGCAGGTACAATTAAAACAAAGTGAGGTAGATGGGAGAAAATCTTTTTTTTTATTTTTTTTTAATTTGTGGAATAAAACAAGCATTTCTATAACATAGTACAATAAAATGATGATTGCATGTGAAACTACAAAATGCACAACTTACTATTCCTTTCAAGTATACAACAAAATTATCATGTATTGTTTGTTCTTCCCTCCCTCACTACCCACTGCCCTAGAGATGGCTACCATTAGACATAAATATATATATATATATATATATGTAAAATTGTTCTATACATGCTTCTATTTATCAGTTCTTTCTCTGGATGCAGATAGCATCTTTCTTCTTATGTGCTTTACACATAATTTGGATTCTTATAATGATCTAAAATGAATTAAATAAAATCTTTGCAAAAGTCTAATTTCCAACATATATAAGGCAGTGATTCAAAATCATCAATACTCATATGAAAAATGTTCCACATACCTAATAATTTAAGAAATGAAGATTAAAACAGCTCTGAGTCTCCCCCTCACACATATCAGATTGGTAATTGACAGCAAAGGAGAATGTCAAATGCTAGAAGGACTATGGAAAAAATAAGCATATTTATACACTGTTGAGTGAGGAGCAATTTAATCTAGTCATCCTAGAAAGCAATTTGAAGGTATGCCCTCAAATTCCTAAACCACCCATAGCCTTTGACCTAGCAACAATACTACTATATAGTATTAAATAGTATTACTATATAGTATATCTCAAACAGCTTAAAGAAAGAGGAAAGGGACATATATGTATACATATACACAGAGCTGAGATACACACACACACGCGTTGTTGTGACAAAGAATAGAAAATTAAGGAAGCATCAGTTATTTGGGGAATGGTTGAGCAAATTATTGGACATGAATGTAACAGAATATTATTGCACTGTAAGAAATAATGAAAGGAACAGATTCAGAGAACCTGGGAAGACTCATATGAATGGATGCAGAATGAAATCATGAGAACCAAAAGAACAATTCATATAAAAATCACAGTACTATAAAGAAAAACAGCTTTGAAAGGATTAAGAACTCTGAAGGCAATCTGTGAATTCTTTCAATTAACTTTTTTTTCTGGGTTCAGAAGTTCTGGACAGTTTTCTTGTAATATTTCTGGCGTTCTGGTGTTCAGGATATTTTCACTTATCATTGTCTTCTGGGAGCCCTACAATCCTTAAGTTGTCTCTACACAGCTTGTTTTCAAGATCAATATGGTTTGTTTGTATGGAGATCTTTTTTTTAATTGCTTTTTGCTTTTCTTTCAGACTATCATGATTTCTGTATATTTGCATTTCCCTCTTGGTTATGATCTCTTTTGTTTATTTAGTGAGACTTGCTCCCACAGATTCAAGTTTTTCTATTTTGCCATTTATCTCTGCTATTCAGGTCATTAATTCGGCTTTTACAATTCCTATCATTTCTATTTTAAAGCTTTCAAGAATATCCTATTGTAGTTCCATGTTCTCTTTGGAATCCACAGAATCCTCTGACTCATCAGCTGTCGATTTCCTTTGTCTTGAAATATTTATTAATAGATGTCTAAACTCTTTTACCTGATCTGAGGAAATCTTCTCTATTTTTATTTATATCTTTCTTGTTGGTTTATCTGCTTATTTGGCAATTTTTGGTCCCTTTAATTTTTTTTTCTTATACTCTTCTTTCATTAACTTTCTGACTCCTTCACCTTTGCATGTGGTTTCTCTTGGAGTTGGACTATCTATTGTCATGGGCTAAATATATAGAGCATCAACTCTCAAATGCTCAAATAAAAATGCTTCTACATAAGAAAGTAACTTAAGGATAATACTACATTACCATAAATCTAATGGGGGAGGTAAATAATAATGTTAGAGGATAAAATAAAATATAAAATATTTTATGATATGTATAAAATGTTTTTAAAAGTATAAAATAAAAAACTAAAACCTCTAGAGTTCAATTAAAAAATGGGAGTTTTCTAGGTCTGGCGACAGCAGATATAGTTCCTTCAACTGCTCTGGCTTCTGTATCCAGAATCAACCAAAATATAGAAAGTACACTTAGAGCTCACCTATTATTCTGAGTGTGTGTGCCTTCCATTGTCTTATAGGTGGATGCAGTGACTGAAGCCAAAATAGCTTAGGACATAAATGATATTGAAGACAGTTTTTGACCATTAGATTTCGCAGTATTCACAAAATAGCTAATGGTATAATCACTCTTTAATTCATTAAACATTGGTGGAAATAGTTCCTTCACATAACAAAAGATATTTGTTATGATCTGTGGGGTATCTTCTAGGAAACATTTAAGCTTATTAAATTTTGTTCATTCCTATTCAATTGATTCAATGGTGAGTTAGTAAAATATATAAGTTTTGCCTTAAAAGATTTCTTAATTATAGACAAAATGCCAAATCATTATTTAGCAGATATTTTAACTTTTACCATTGTATATGAAATTAAAAACAAATAACAAACTTTGATAATTCTCTTTCTTCATCTTCAAAGTACATGGTTATGAAACATCAATTGATTAATTCATATGCCCAATTTTGGATATATTGCATTTTGAGAATCAGACCTAATCCCTGATGAGTTTTTTCCCTCTAGAACTAAAAATTATGGCCAATTTTTCAAACTAGAGATATTGCAATTCATCTAAATTACTACAACTGAAGATAAATTTTCATATGGTAGCTAATTGTGATTCATAATTTATCCAAATTTCAAATTGTTCCTAATTTGATGTTTCATCACTATAATTGCATGTTGTTTAATTGATAATTATAACAAAGGAAAATTTCAGTGAAACCTAAATGTACAAGTTGTAAACACTTAATTAGATTAGTAAACTAGGCATTTGTATAAATTCTACCAGAACACCTGAAGTAATTAAAAAATGATCAAAATCTGCTCCAGCAGTCACCATTGAATAGTTAGCTTGTAATTACAATTCTCAGAAAAAAAATCAAAGGGATTTCATCTGCCCTGATTGTTATTTGCATACAAATTTAGTAAATTTAACTAAAGCCCCAAGGGTGTTAATTACAGACCATTGCATGTCCCACAGGTACTAATCTGTGTTTGGTCTTTGATGATAAGTTGACACTGTGTCACAGAATTAGTACCCCTTTTTTCCACTACAGTCCTAAGCCACTGTTAGATCCCAGGGTATGTAATTTCTTTCAGTTATTTACAAAATTAGGACTGCTTCTAATTCTATCATGTGAACATACAAAACTGAGCATGAATCAATTAAAAAATGCTTCAAATGTGTTCTTAAATTGATAGAAGTAGCCTAGTAGCTGTGGTGAGTTATAAAAGCTTTATATTTGTAAATGATGTTTCCTATAGCAATACACAATTGAATAAAATGTTTCTGTAGGCATCTGACTTGAAGAGTATTATCGTAGTGATCAATTTTAATACTATAACTTTTAATATTCTAATTATGATAAATAAGTATTTGGATACAGGTTGATGAAAATCTGCCTGGCTCAAAGAATAAAATAAATATACTAAATTTCTGACTTTGAAAAGCAAAACACATTTCTGTTTTACAATAGTGGTATGGAAAGGATGTTGAATTTGAAATCATAGAGCTTGGGCTCAAATCCTAATTTTCCCACTTAATACTACCTGTGAGATTTAGGGCAAGTCATTTCAACTTTCTGTGCCCCATTTTTCCCATCTGTAAAGTGAGAGGTTTCAATATGATATCCTCTGAAGTCACTTATAACTCACAATCCATGACCCCATTTCCTGAGACTATGGCCACAGAATAATTAGGGCATTTCAGTCATGAGACTAAAATAGAGAAACTTCATTATGAAATTAAAGTCAATTCCACTTCGGGACACAAGGTGGCAGAACTTATCATATGGAATTTACTATATTGAGAGGACACAGTAAAGAAAAGTGCATTGAATACTCACAATTACCCCATGTCGTCCTTAAAAAACACTGCTATAATAATTAATTACATCATTAGGCCTATACAGTTAGAGATAGAAAGGCTGTTAGAGGCCATTTAGCCTCTCTCAGTTCACAGATGAGTAAAGTAAAACCCAAGAAAGGTAACTTGCCCTTTCACCGCAGTCATTATAATAATCATCATCCACTTCCTCCTTTTTTTTTTTTGCAGAACACCCAAAATATGAGAGAGAGTCATGAAATAATTACATAAGTAATGTAGGAAGCAGTCTATAAACCACAGAGGGATAAGGTTAAGAATACAGACTAGACTGATAATTTCACTGGGAATTTCAATTTCTCATTTTACAGAGAAGGAAACTCCCTTTCCCAGTGCAAGTCTGCACCTTCTTTGCAACTTATGGTCATAGAAAATTGGCTAGGGAGCTGAAATATGAAGTAATTTGCCCAGTATCCTACCTGGTCCCATTTTCCAGATTAGAAAAATAAGGTTCATAGAAAATAAGTGATTTACTCAGGATCCCACAGCTAGTAAGTGTGAATGCAGTGACAGAGGCCAAAGAAAAGGCTATGTCAGTGTGGATGCTGCTTAGGATCTCAGGACTCTAGAAGGTCTACGACATGCAATTAGACTTGAAAAATCAGGGAAATTGAGCAAGGAAAGAATTCATCTTAAATCCCCTTTCAGCCAATCAGGAAGCTTTATAATGACATGGGGTGTCTATGGTATTGTGGTACCCATAGACTTCCCACAATTCTTTAAGGTAATTAGATGGCTAACTTTATATTTCCCTTTTAAAGAACTACATTTGAGTATACGAAACATTTCACGTCACCTAAAGAGCAGAATAATTCAACCAGATATACACAAGTCAGCCTCAAGGTTCACAAAACGCAGCACTCCATCTTACACCACACTTTGTTGGCCACAATAACTCTAAGAAGTACTGTTAAATCGTGGGAAACATGATTTGTGCATAAACGACATTTATGTATTTAAAATTATTTTCAGAATACTAGACGTACGTTGTCATGATAAACTTAGACCTAGAGCTGGAAGAATCTTAGAGGAAGAATCTTAGATAAATGGTCTCATTTTACAGATGAGGAAATTGAGGGCAAAGTACTTTTTCCGAGATCATTCTAAACTAAAAGAAAACCTAGCAATCTTTCCACCACATCCTATTGCCTCATGTAGCAAATTAGCTACTACAAATTAGTTTCCTTAGGCTATGACTACAAAGGTTAAAGGGGCTCATTGAGTTGACTAAATTTACTGATTATTAAGTAAAGAATGATGCATTCTTCTGTTAATAAAAAGTCAACACTAATCATATCCTTATAATTAAAGATGTTTTTTATAGATAAAGTTAATTATGAGGACACTCTAGGTGGTTTTATATTGTTTTATAGGAACACTGATGACTCCTGAATTTTTCCAGAACAGTCTCTCATGAATAAAGCAAATTACTTATTATCATTCCCTTCCCAGGTGCCCCTTCAGGATTCTACAATTAGAGTTCATATTTAGTCCATACCACTGCCTAGTCACTCAGCAAACATTTATTAAATGCTTACTGTGTGCCAGGCACTGTACTAAGCTCTGGAGATAAAAGAAAGGCTAAAAACAAGTTTCCTGCCCTTGAGGAGCTATACTAATTGAGTAGACAACACATAAATAACTATGTACATAAAAGTCACATAAAGAATAGATATAAATTAATCTGAAAGGAAAAGGCATTAACATCTTGGAGGATTGGCAAAAGTGTCCTGGAGAGAGAGGCATTTGAACATAGTCTGAAAGGAAGCCAAGGAAACAAAAAAAGGTGAAGGGGCAGAATATTCCAGGTATGGAAACCAGTCCATTCAAAGTACTGAAATAGGAGATGGAGTTTTGGGTTAGAGGAATTCCATGTAGGCCAGTGCAGTTGAATCATAGAGAGAATAAAGAGAAGTAAGACACTAGAAAGCTGGAAAAGTAGGAATGGGTCAAATTGCAAAGAGATTTAAATGTTTAACAATGCCACCTATAAATGAGAGATTTATAAACAATGCCAAATATAAATGAGAGATAATCATCTATCCTGTTTTTAAAGAGTGTTGTACTTCCTTATTTGGTAGGGGTAGGTATATAAAAAAAATCATCAGTTTGGGTGGGACAAAGATATTACAGTATTCACTTATTCATTTCTCTGCAGGCTCAGCTCCTAACTGCAGACTTCTCCACCATTTTCCAACAGCCTTATCATCATGAAAGTTCACTCTGCCCCTGTAACTCTTCCTCTGATGAGTCAGTTGCTCAAAAACCTTCAATATTAAGGGAGGACCCAGGCAAACCATATCCACTCTTTCATTCCCCTCTGGTCTCTACTTCTGAGTCTTTGGACTGCCTTCTTCACCATGCCCCAGCATGGGTACCTTCTCTTTCCTCAGCATTCAGCTTCATTTTATGTGTTGCCTTTCCCTATTAAAATAGAAATTCCTTGGTGGCAGCGACTGTCACTTTTTGTTTCCAACTTTGTTCCCAGTATTTAGCACAAGGCCTCACACATCCTAGGGGCTCTATAAACACTTATTGACTTTAGTTTGTATTCACTTGGATTTCCAATGCCTTGGATTTATGTAAAATTGTACAACTAAGCTTACACATCTTTCAAAATAGATATAAATATCTAAATTCAGTTATATGCTTATTTGTAATTCAATGTATCCATTATTTAACTAGCATGGTTTTTTCCCTTCCCTGGTACAGATCTCATCCCATCCTTTTCAACTTCTATGACTTTTATCTGTGTCTTTCTGTAAATCCTCCAGAGAGGATCTATTCAAAATGCTGGAAGCTTTCTCTCTTCTTTTGATGTTTTGTTTTCTAATTAAATTTCACAGATATGGATGCAACAGTTGAGCTATTCACTTGTGTCTGACTTGCCTCCTTTTCCAGGCAAGTAAGTCCTTATTTTGTTTCATTAAATTTCTTTCCCGCAAGTCAGTGTTGGCAACATGCTACAGCTTATTAACTCATGCTATCTGTCTTTCCATTACAGCAAGATCCAGGCACTGCAGGACTTTATCAATAAGTCATCTATATTTGGAAAACAAATGGACAAAGAATAAAAATTTTCCAGATTATGATATGCCATTGGATGGACAATTGATTAGGCCAATCTATTAGCCTTCTATCTTGAATAAACACAACACATGAAGAATAAATTGATTGTGGAAACCTTCCCAAAGTGGCAATTCATTGGGTCTCGGGAGGGAGATTTCCCCCTTAAAATTAATTTATTTCAGAATAATCAACTTAAGGCATTTATAGGTAATTGAAAGAATCAGATGTAGTAATAAATATCAAAAATGAATTAAACATATGACTTTATAGGGTTCTTTTACATTTAAAGGAAATATTTATACCACTGGTCAAGATGGAAATCCTTCTATCATTCCTCTCCTCAAGCCTCAAGGAGTTAAGACTGCACGGATTCACTAGACCAAACTATGATTGACAAGGTAACTTTCCTGTCCTAAATTGAAGGGAGAAAGGAAGCCCCTTGAGAGAAGGAAACGAGTAGAGAAAAAGGCATAAGTTAAAAATGGTTTGAGTAAACTGAGAGCTTGAGTGCCCATAGAGGCGCAGTTACTACAGAAATTGCAACAAGTGAAGTAACAGATGAGCAAAAACTGACAGTCAGATAAGAACTATAACCAAGTAATGCAGGAACCCTGGAAGTTGCCAGGGGAAATTCAATACATGTTCCATGATATGCAGTCTTTTCTGCACTTCATCCAACCTTTCCAACAATTGGAACACATGAACCATAAAATCATAAATATTTTACCCAAAAAGCCACTTGGTCTCTACGCAATGTTCAAAATTCCAACTGAAATGGGGTAACCTTCTAATGAGAAGGATTTCAAAACCAATCAATTTAAGGGACATTAGAGGGTAATTTTAACTGTAAGTGATCATTGATTTACATGCTGAATTTAGAAGGTAATGTCTACTTAATAGGTAACTCTGCATTATACACATTGAAGTTGCTCAGTACCATCATGGAAAATGTCCATAATAGAATCCAAAGGGGAGAAGTATCCCATATACATAATGAGGATCTCTGGATCTTTATGCTTATGTATAAGTAGTATAAATTGCAAGGGCAAGTGGTACAGTGTATATCTGTGGTCCTCTATGAACAGTCAGATCCAGAATGAAGGCCGACTTAATCAACCAGCACTCTACCCCATAGAATCACCTCACTCTTCCTGGGCCCAGATCAAAATCAGGAGTATGATTCATTCAGTATCTGGTTCAGGCCTACCTCCTAGCTGCATTTCTTCCTTCCCTTCCTAGAGTCTATCATTTAATAGCCTCTCCTCCCCAACATTTTCTTAGTAAGCAATTTGATTGGATTAGTTAAAAAGGTAATATGACAAAAAGCAATCAACCTATGTATTACACACTCCTCCACATCAACCCAGGACGCAAAAAATTCAAATGGAACAATGTCAAAACATCAACCTATAAATGAAGGGCTCAAAATCTCCACCATAAGGCACCTCATTATACAACAAGCCCTATAATAACACAAGAACTCCTCAATGAGATCCAAGACTGCTCAAATTAATACTACATCTGGATGAAGGGAAGGTAACAATAAAATACATAAATATTATTATGAAGACTCCAATACATACTTAGATAGCTAATTGAGTTAGTGAACCAGTACATCTATTTGCAAAGTAGTATGAGGCCAAGAGGAACAGTGCCCTTCAAAAACATTTAGTGTGCTTGGCTGGCCATTTCATTGCTCACTGCCACTCAACAGATTGCAAGAGTTAGGGAACAGCTGAGCCAATTCTGATTGAATTCTGATTGTTAGGATACTACCATTGGCATCAGGCATAACAGAGAGTTGGTTAGTTTTGGAGAGATTCTAAGCTATTCAACCCCATGATAAAAGTGTTAGAAAGTAGTCCTTAGGCAGAAAAGATAAGGGAATTGGGATTATTTAGTCTAGAGAAGAATATGAAGGAATATTATACAGGGGATGGTGACCAGCTGTTCTCCATTTTTGCTGACTGACATATGTAATGAAATGTGGAAGGATATGTGCTAAAGTCAATGCACAAAGAGACCTAGAATATCTTTAAATATTCATTTCCTGACTTTGGGGAAATTGAGTTCTCAACTTTAAATTATACTGGTGAATTGCAATCACTATTTCCCATGGACATGACAGAAAAATCATAATGGAAATAGCATTAGTAGATTAACCAGATATTTTGGGATACATATCTGTGCTTAACTAGCTATATTCATATTAAAGATTTGAAGCAAATACAAAATTTAATAACGAAAGCATACCTATATTACAAAATAACTCAACAATAATAAAGCTATTCTTTTCAATATAATTATGCAAGTTTATTAAAAAATATCCTGGGTGCAGGTTTTATGTTATGATAGCATAAGAATGTTCCCCAGAATATGAGTTGAAGCCAAATTTTATAGGTATAAATAGTGCACAAAAGAATTAATGAATATTTATACAAAATTGGATATTTCCCTAATTAAGAAAATAAAGTACTCAGAGGATTTATAATTTTAAATTAACTTACCTTTTGAATTTTTCTTGTTCTCCATGAAACCTGCATTTGATCTGTAGATTGGATTTTTATAAATCAAATATTTTAAATGTCCTATCAGAGTTCTCAAACTTAAAAATAACCCTTGTTATGAAACCTTTAATAAAGCAAATGATTCCATGTAATCTGAATAACCACCCTCTAATTTAAGGACAGCAACAGTAAGGGATTTGGGAATGGTTTGCTTATAAATTAGAAGACTCAGGGAGGAAATGATTATACCAGTATTCAAGTATGTAAAGGGCTGACAGGTGCAAAAATGATTGGAACTGTTCTGCTTGGCTGAGTAGGGCATAACTAAGAGCAACAGGTGGAAATCACATAGGTTAATGCAGACTTTAAGTAAAGAAGGAAAACCTTTCTAACTTAGAATCAGGAAGCCTCTAAAGGTCCTCTGCATGGCAAATCTTCAGACAAAGATTCCTTTCCAGTTATATTGTAAAGGGAATTCTTATTCAGGTATAGATTAGATTAGATTACCTCCTAATTATGAGATTCTCTCACTGTGTAGGCCAGGGAAAAGTACACTGGGCAAGGAGTTGACAGGATTGGTTTCTCATTCTGTCTCTGTCATGAACTAAGAATGGAAACTTAGAATATTACTTAACTTTTCTTTGATTCAAGGGTAAGACAAAAGCATTCAACGAGGCCATTTTGAGGATCTCTTCCATTGTTTTTTTTAATAAATTTATTAGACTCATTTTATATTCTCAGGTTAATTTTTTTTAAGGCAATTGGGGTTAAGTGACTTGCCCAGGGTCACACAGCAAGTAAGTGTCAAGTGTTTGGTTCGAGGTCATATTTGAACTCAGGTCCTCATGGCTTCAGGGCCAGTGCTCTATCCACTGCGCCACCTAGCTGCCCTTCTTCCATTGTTAAAATCTTGAATTCTATTGATTTTGTAAATCTGAATTTTTTTTATCTGTTAAGTATTCTTAATATGGGACATAGCTAAATTGGAAGCTTACACTAATCCTTTAATCAAATTTAAATGAGACCATTGTATATTTGGAGGAAGGGATTTCATCTGTGTGGAATATTGCATATTATGAAATATTTCTTTGATGCATTGAATTGTTTTGCTCATTTTTTTCTTCTTCCTCTTTTTTATTTTTAAAAAAGTATTTGTATTAAGGTATGACTGTCTGGGAGGGGAGATGAAGGCATACAGAAGGAAATCTAGGCAATATAAAAGCTAAAGATAGCAATCAAATCTATTATTCTTAAATTAAAAGATACATATTTAATCACTGAGTCTGAAATTATCTTTTCTTCTATTGATGATTTCTGTTTATCTCTTTTTTAAATTCATTATTTGTTCATTTTTAACATTTTTTTCTTTTTAAATTTTGAGATCCAAATTCTCTCCCATCCTTCCAATGACTGAGAATGCAAACAATATGATATCAATTAATTATATATGTCGAATCATACAAAACATTTTTTCATATTAGCCATATCTCAAAAAACAAAGGAAAGAAGAAAGAAGGAAGAAGGGGAAGGGAGGGTAGAAAGGGAGAAAGCAAGAAATAAAGAATGAAGGATGAAAGAAAGGAAGGAAGGAGGGAACTTATACTTCAATTAACACAGAAGTGGGTAGCATTTTCTTTCATTATGAGTCCTTTAGAATTGTTTTGGATCATTGTACTGATCAGAGTAACCAAGTCTTTCACAGTTGATCATCATTACAACATTGCTGTTACTATACACAATGATCTCCTGGTTCTTCTCACTTCACTTTATATTAGTTCATATAGGTCTTACTATGTTTTGTTTAGTTTTGTTTTTTTGTTTTTTCCGGAAAAATCCTGCTGCTCATTTCTTATAGTATAATAGTACTCAATCACAGTCATATGCCACAACTTGTTCTGCCATTTTCCAACTGATAAGTATCCCTTCATTTTCTAATTCTTTGCCACCACAAAAAGAGCCGCTATAAATGTTTTTGTACATATAGGCCCTTTCCTTTTTTCGTTTATCTCTTTGGGGAATAGACTTAGTAGCAGTGTTGTTGGGTCAAAGGGTATGCACAGTTTTATTGCTCTTTGGGCATAGCTCCAAATTGTTCACCAGAAGGATTGGAATAGTTCAAGACTAAAACAACAGTTTTATTAGTATACTTGTTTTCCCTCATCCTTTCCAAAATTTCTCATTTCTGATATGTGTAAGGGACGGAGACAAGATGGTGGAGTAAAAGCAGTGACTTACTTGAGCTCTCCCCCAGACTCCTCCAAATACCTAAAAAAATGGCTCTAAACAAATTCTAAAGCAGCAGAACCCACAAAAAGACAGAGTAAAACAAATTTCCAGCCAAAGACAGCCTGGATGGTTAATCAGAAAGGTATATCACGCTGGGCGGGGAGAGGAGCACAGTGTGGCATGGGCGTGCAGTCCACAGTGACCCTGGAGCAGGCCTCAGAGGGCTGAATCCCAGGCAGCTGTGGCAGTTTCTAGACTTCTCAACCCACGAACACCAAAGACAACTTAGAAGGTCAGTGGGAAAAGTCTGTTTCTGCGGTGGTGAGAGAGGAGCACAGGGTCCCAGCCCCAGCCCCATTCCCTAGGGGCGCATGGCTGCTTCCTGAGCTTCTGGCCCACAGACTGAGGGGGAATCGAGTGGCTGATCGGGGGGGATTGCAGCGATCTCTTTGCCAGTGCTGAGGCAGGAATCTCTTGCTTTACCAGTGCTTGGATCTGGGTCACAGTTCTGAGGGGCGGTCCTGGGGCAAGGAGGAGTGCTGGCCTGGTGGAGCTTGTTGTGGTGGTGGAGAGAAAACACCTCGCCCCTTATCATAGCACCTTGGAAGAACTGAAAATTTTCAGGTCCCTAGAAGTACCTCTGAAAACAGCTGTACAAACCCCCAAAGCTTGGAACAGTACACTCTTCACATTGGAAACAACCTTTTACCTTAACAAAGAGTTTGAAACTCAAGTAATTGGCTGAGATCATGAGTAAGCAACGCAAAAAGAGTCAGACTATATTATCTTACTTTGGTGATAAAGAAGATCAAAACATACAACCAGAAGAAGACAACAAAGCCAAAGCTCCTACATCCAAAGCCTCCAAGAAAAATATGAATCAGTCCCAGGCCTTGGAAGAGCTCAAAAGGGATTTTGAGAAACAAGTAAGAGATGTAGAGGAAAAACTGAGAGTGATGCAAGAACATCATGAAAAACAAGTCAACAGCTTGCTAAAGGAGACTCAAAAAAATACTGAAGAAAATAACCCCTTAAAAAATTGTCTAACCCAAATGGCAAAAGAGGTCCAAAAAGCCAATGAGGAGAAGAATGCCTTAAAAAGCAAAACTGGCCAAATGGAAAAGGAAGTCCAAAAGATTACTAAAAAAATACTTCCTTAAAAATTAGAATAGAACAATTGGAAGCTAGTGACTTTATGAGAAATCAAGATACTGTAAAACAAATCCAAAAGAATGAAAAATTAGAAAACAATGTGAAATATCTCATTGGAAAAACAACTGACCTGGAAAATAGATCCAGGACAGAGAATTTAAAAATTATTGGACTATCTGAAAGCCATGATCCAAAAAAGAACCTAGACATCATCTTCCAAGAAATTATCAAGGAAAACTGGGCTATTTTAGAACCAGAGGGCAAAATAGAAATTGAAAGAATCCACCGATCTCCTCCTGAAAGAGATCCCCAAAGGAAAACTCCTAGGAATATTGTAGCCAAATTCCAAAGTTCCCAGGTCAAGGAGAAGATATTACAAGCAGCCAGAAAGAAACAATTCAAGTATTGTGGAAACACAGTCAGGATAACACAAGATTTAGCTGCTTCTACATTAAGGGACTGCAGGGCATGGAATATAATATTCCAGAGGGCAAAGGAGATAGGATTACAACCAAGACTCACCTACCCAGCAAAACTGAGTATAATCCTGCAGGGGAAAAAATGGTCATACTGTGAAATAGAAGACTTTCAAGCATTCTTGATGGAAAGACCAGAGCTGAATAGAAAATTTGATTTTCCAATACAAGACTCAAGTGGAACATGAAGAAGTAAACAGGAAAGAAAAAATCATAAGAGACTTATTAAGGCTGAACTGTTTACATTTCTGCATGGAAAGATGATATTTGTAACTCATGAGACCTTTGTCAGTATTAGAGTAGTTGGAGGGGAAAAAATTATATGTATATACAGTATATACAGATATAGATAGATAGAGGGCACAGGATGAGTTGAAAATGAAGGGGTCATATCTGGAGAATAAAATTAAGGGGTGAGAGAGTATTATACTGGGAGAAGGAAAAAGGGAAAGGTAGAATGGGGTAAACTATCCCACACAAAAAAAAACAGAAAAGAAAAGGCTCTTACAGTGGAGGGGAAACGGGGAAAGATGAGAGTGAATGAGTGAATCTTATTCTCATAGGATTTGACATAAGGAAGGGATAACATACACACTCAATTGTCTGTCTTACCTTACAGGAAAATGGGGGGGGGAAGGGGACAAGAGAGTAGGGGAATGATAGAGAGGAGGGCAGATTGGGAAAGGGAGTAATCAGAAGCAAATACTTCTGAGGAGGGACAGGGTCAAAAGAAAGAATAGAATAAATGGGTGGATGGGACAGGATTAAGGGAAAAAGAGTTAGTTTTTCACAGCATGTCTACTATGGAAGTGTTTTGCATAACTGCACATTTATAACCTATATTTAGTTGCTTGACTTATCAATGAGGGTGGGTGGGGAGGGAGGATGGGTGAAACTTTGGAACCCAAAGTTTTAAAAACATATGTTTAAAAAATGTTTTCACATGCAACTGGGAAATAAGAAATACAGGAAATTGGGTACAGAAATCCATCCTGCCCTACAGGAAAATTGAAGAGGAAGGGGATAAGAGAAGGGGTGGGGGAGAGATAGAAAGGAAGGCAGACTAGGGGAAGGGGTATTCAGAATGCATGCCATCTTGGGGTGGGGGGAGGGGTGAGATGGGGTGAAAATTTGGAGCTCAAAATCTTGTGCAAGTAAATGTTGAAAACAAAAAAATAAATTAAAAATGCCATAAAAAAATAGCCTAACCCAAATGGCAAAAGAGGTCCAAAAAGCCAATGAGAAGAAGAATGCCTTAAAAAGCAAAATTGGCCAAATGGAAAAGGAAGGAGAAATCAAGGCATTGTAACACTAATCCAAAGGAATGAAAAAATAGAAGAGAATGTGAAATATCTCATTGGAAAAACAACTGACCTGGAAAATAGATCCAGGAGAGAGAACTTAAAAATTATTGGACTATCTGAAAGCCATGATCAAAAAAAGAGCCTAGACATCATCTTTCAAGAAATTATCAAGGAAAACTGTGCTGATATTTTAGAACCAGAGGGCAAAATAGAAATTGAAAGAATCTACCAATCACCTTGTGAAAGAGATCCCCAAAGGAAAACTCCTAGGAATGTTGTAGCCAAATTCCAGAATTCCCAGGTCAAGGAGAAGATATTACAAGCAGCCAGAAGGAAACAATTCAATTACTGTGGAAACACAATCAGGATAACACAAGATTTAGCTGCTTCTACATTAAGGGACCAGAGGGCATGGAGTATGATATTCTGGAGGGCAAAGGAGTTAGGACTACAACCTAGAATCACCTAGTCAGTAAAACTAAGTATAATCCTTCAGCATAAAAAATAGTCATTCAATGAAATAGAGGACTTTCAAGCATTCCTGTGGAAAAGACCAGAGCTGAATAGAAAATTTGACCTTCAAATATAAGACTCAAGTGAATCATGGAAGAGGTAAACAGGAAAGAGAAATCATAAGAGACTTATTAAGGCTGAACTGTTTACATTCCTGCAGGGAAAGATGATATTTGTAACTCATGAGTCCTTTGTCAGTATTAGGGTAATGGGAGGGAAAAAATTATATGTATGTATAGATAGATAGATGGAGGGCACAGGGAGATAGATAGATGGAGATGAGTTGAAGATGAAGGGGTGATATCTGGAAAATAAAATTAAGGGGTGAGAGAGTATTATACTGGGAGATGGAGAAAGGGAGAAGTAGAATGAGGTAAAATATCTCACATGAAACGACAAGAAAAGGCCTTTACAGTGGAGGAGAAATGGGGGAAGATGAGAGGGAATGAGTGAATCTTATTCTCATAGGATTTGGCTTAAGGAGGGAATAACATCCACGATGGGGTACGGAAATCTATCTTACCCTACAGGAAAAAAAGGGGGGAAGGGAACAAGAGAGCAGGGGGTTGATAGAGGGGAGGGCAGATTGGGGGAGGGGATAATCAAAAGCAAACACTTCTGAGGAGGGACAGGGTCAAAAGAGAGAATAGAATAAATGGGGGGTAGGATAGGATGAAGGGAAATATACTTAGTTTTTCACAACAGGACTACTATGGAAGTGTTTTGCATGAGTACACATCTATAACCTGTATCAAGATGCTTGCCTTTCCAATGAGAGTGGGTAGGGAGGGAGGAAGGGAGAAAATGTGTAACCCAAAGTTTTAAAAACACATGTCAAAAATAAAAAAAATTAAAAATTAAAAAAATAAAGGTAGTACCTCAGAGAGTCATTTTAATTTGCATTTCTCTAATCAATAGTGATATTTCTTCTTCTGGAAACTGCCTGTTCATATCCCTTAACCATTTATCAATTGGGGAATGGCTCTTATTTTTTTTTTTATAAATTTGAATCAATTCCCTATATATGTGTGAAATTAGACCTTTATCAGAGAAACTTGCTGTAAAAAATTTTATTACCTCATTGTCTATGATACCTTTAAGCAAAATGTGGTTTCCCTGATTATCTTTTTTAATTAGATCTATTTTAGCTTTTGCTTCATCTGAGATCATGATTGCTTCCACTGCCTTTTTTACTTCAGCTGAAGCATATTAGATTCTACTCAATCCCTGTATTTTGTCCCTGTGTATGTCTTTCTATTTTAAGTATATCTGTTGTAAGCAACATATTGATGGGTTCTGGTTTCCAATCTATTCTGGTATCTTCTTCTGTTTTATGGGTAAGTTCATCCCATTCACATTTACAGTTATGAGTACTAAGTATTTCCCTCCATCCTATTGTTTTCTATTTATCCTCTCTCTTTTTATCTTGCTCCTCTTCAAAAGTTTATTTTGCTTCTGACCACTGCCTCCCTAAAACCACTCTCCTTTTTAATCACCTTCACATATCTCTTATCTCCTTCCCCTCTTATTTCCCTATTAGGTGAAATAGATTGCTATACTCAATGAGGTGAGGAGTATGAGTGTGTGTGTGTGTGTGTGTGTGTGTGTGTGTGTGTGTGTATTCTTCCCTCTTTGAACCAATTCTAGTGAGACTGAGGTTCAAGTACCGTCTGACACCACCACCCATTTTTTCCTTCCCTTATAAAAACTCTTCCATGCATGCCTCTTTTATGTGAGAAAATTTTCCCTATGCTACCTCTCCCTTTCCCCTTCTCCCAATGCATTTTTGGAAGCACTAAAAACTTCCCCAGAATTTGTTCTGAAAACAGTAACATGAAAAAGCCTGAAGCTTGGCACAGTGCTTCCACATTCCCAGATTAGCAGAGCTAAACTTAACATAAAGTTAAAATCAAGAAATAGGCTGGAAAAAATAAGCAAACAACAATGACAAAAAGACTTTGACCATAAAAAGCTACTATGGTGGCAGGGAAAACCATCAGAAAAAGAAAACAATGTGAAAACAGCTACAAGTAAAGCCTCAAAGAAAAATGCTAACCCAAGGCCAACAAGGATTACTGGAAACATAAAATAAAGAGATAAGAGTGATAAAGGAAAAACTGGGAAAAGAAATGAGAGTGATGCAAGAAGATTATGAAAAGAAAATTAGCAGCCTGGTAAAAGAAGCACAAAAATAGGAAAGAAGAATTCTCCAAAGAGTTCTCACCTCCTCATTATTGGAGAGCTAGGGAGGGAAGATTATCTTAACATAATCAACTCACACTCATACACTCTATATAGACTTCTTCTAACTTCTATAATAATGATAAATTTCTTAGGAGTTACATGTATTATCTTCCCATATATGAATGTAAACAATTTAACTTTGAGTCTCTTATGATTACTCTTTCATGTTTACTTTTTGGGCTTCTGTTAAGTCTTATCTTTGAAAGTAAAATTTTTTATTCATTGTTGGGCTTTTCATCAAGAATGCTTGAAAGTCCTCTATCTCATTAAATATCCTTTTCCCTAAAGGATTTTATTCAGTTTTGCTGGGTAGGTTATTCTTGGTTGTAATCTTAACACCATCCTTTTCCAGAATATCATAATCCAAGTCTTCTGCTTCTTTAATATGCAAGTTGCTAAATCTTGTGTGATCCTGACTGTGGCTCCAAAATATTTGAATTTTTTTTAATATGATGACTAGGCTCTTTTTTTTAATCATGGCTTTCAGATAGTCCACTAATCCTTAGGGTATCTCTCCTCAATCAATTTTCCAGGTCAGTTGTTTTACTGATGAGATATTTCATATTTTCTTCATTTTTGCTCATTCTTTTGACTTTGTTTTATTCTTTTTTGATGTCTCATGGAGTCATTAGCTTCCACTTGCTCAAGTCTAATTTTTAAGTAATTATTTTCTTCAGTGAGTTTTTGTACCCCTTTTTCCATTTGGCCAATTCTCCTTTGTAAGGAGTTATTTTTCTTCAGTGATCTCTTACTTCCTCTTCTACCATTAGGCTAATTCTATTTTTTAAGGTATTATTTTCTTTCCTATTTTTGTGCTTCTTTTACCAAGCTGCTAATTTTCTTTTCATAATCTTCTTGCACCGCTCTCATTTCTTTTCCCAGTTTTTCCTGTATCATTCCTATCTCTTTATTTTATGCTTCCAGTAATCCTTGTTGGCCTTGGGTTAGCATTTTTCTTTGATGCTTTACATGTAGTTGTTTTCACATTGTTTTCTTTTTCTGATGGTTTTCCCTGCCACCGTAGTAGCTTTTTATGGTCAAAGTCTTTTTGTCATTGTTGTTTGCTTATTTTTTCCAGCCTATTTCTTGATTTTAATACGTTAAGTTTAGCTCTGCTAATCTGGGAATGTGGAAGCACTGTCCCAAGCTTCAGGCTTTTTCATGTTACTGTTTTCAAAACAAATTCTGGGGAAGTTTTTAATGCTTCCAAAGTGGTATCATAAAGGGTGAACTGTAGTCACTGTTCTCCTGGTCTTTATTCTGATATTTACCCAGGAAGGGTCCTTATATCCCTGCAGCTTCAAGCACTAGTGCTTCTCTTACCCCTTGAAATGGTGATCAGGTTCCCTCCTTCCTTTTGACCTACCCCAAGTGCTCCTCTCCACTCTGGAACTGTGACCCAGAAGTTTGTATAAGCAATGGAATTGCCAATCAGTGCCAGCTGTACCCAGTG
>NW_020953148.1:0-25403 GCF_900497805.2 Vombatus ursinus | reverse complement strand
GTAAAGAGCAGGTCTGACCATGTCAATCTCTACCAACACTTAGTCAATTCAAGTCAACCCCCATCATTTCCAGGACCAAATATAAAATCCACTGTTTAACTTTCAAAACTTCATATCCTGGCCGTTTCCCACCTTTTCAGTCTTCTTGTATTTTACCCCTCTACATGTATGATATAATCCAGTCATACTGGCCTTGATGTTCTTCACTCAAAGCATTTAATTTCCAGAATCTGTGCATTTTCACTGACTGTCTCCCATACTTGGAATGTTCTCCTTCTTTGTATCTGCCTTCCTGGCTTCCCTAACTTCCTTCAAGTGTCAACTAAAAAAACAAACACTTTTTAAAATTTAAATTTACATATTAAAATTAAATTTAAGTTAATTTAAAATTGTTAAATTAATATTAATTAAACAATAATAAATTAAGAACTAGGTAATGATTCCAATAATATAAGTAATATATTAACTAAGAGTGAAATAAAATTAATTAAAATTTACATATTTAAAATTTTAAAATACATATATGTGTGTGTTTATATATACATATGTATGTATGTGTAGGTAGATATCTTATATGTTTGTATATTGTCTGCCCTGTTGAAATGTGAACTCCTAGAGGGAAGGGACTACTTTTACTATCTATCTATCTATCCACATGTGTATATTTATGTAATATTTCCCAGTGCTTAGCACAGATTAGGCACATATTAAATATTTAAGAAATTCTTGCTGATTTCACTTGACTTGCTGATTGATCTAACAGTAACTTCTGACAACTGTCTTTTTCTAAGACCCCCCCCTTTTTTCTCTTTTCTTCTGTCTTCCCTAGTTCCAGATAAATTATAGTCAAGTTCAGAAATGAATGTTCCCACATTCCCTATTCAAGGACTGGGAGAAAGCTCTCTTAGTCTCCGAAAGGTCAACAGATAGATTATCAAACTTAACATCCTTGGACCTGAGCCAATCTTTGCTCAGGCCTTTCTCATTCGTCCAATTCTACTAATATAACTGGTTGGTCATTTTAGCACTTTTTTCCCCTTGAATGATACTGTCACTACAGTGACAATTTCAAATTACAATATGTTGTACTGATTTTAACTCTGGTAAGATTTTTATTGCTTAAACCCCGTGTGTCACTTGAGGTGACAGCATGACATGCGAGAAAGACCCCTGGCTAGGGAGTCAGAGGATCTAGTTTCAAATCTGTCTCTGACACTTTTTCCTGTACTTCACTTCTAAAACCAACTATTCATGGCCCAAACCCCTAGAATTAGGTCTTCTATTTGGTCTCTGGCTCTGTGCTTCTTCAGTCTTTCTTTGAAGCCCACAGGTCTACTGGCTCAGTTTCTTGAGTTCAATACAAATGGTTGACAACAGGAGACTTTATTCATCTTCCATGTGGTATAATAAGTTCTCCAGGACCATAAGATATCCTTAGTCTTCTCAACAAGGTTCTGATAGGCATGTCCCCATTCTCCACAAGAAAATATAATCACATTCTTTAGCAAAGGCACAAATTGGTTGCCTTGATACGTTGATCAATCCTTTACAACTGTCAAGCTGACATTTTTCAAAAGGGAAGCTATTTCTGTTTTATTTATCCCATGAATGGAAATAAACCCCTCTGAGTTCTATAAACACTGATGCAGGCATTTAGTACAACTTGGCTTTAATGTATGAAAAAGGTGAAAACAGATTATTGTTAACTTGTTTCTTTAAGTATTTTAATTAAAAAATGCTCTGTCATTCAAAAATAGCAAGCATAAGCAACCAGCTTTTCCCACCTGAGACTGGTATTTGTGAAGACAGTGCATTGGGCATCAGAGTGATAGATTTTTGTAAGGATGAGAGATGGGGGAAAGGGTGGCACAACCTGAAGCAATCATGACAAAACACTTGGGTTAAAGATTAAAAATCACACATTGGGCCAGTCCACATTACAAAACAGTCTGTTGATATACCACCCCCCCATCAACCCTTGCCTTCAGCTACCCAGTGACTGAATACGTTAACTCTAACTTCGATTTTCTTTTTGAAAAAATAGAAGTTTGGAGTATAGTTTTCCAAGATGGTGAGTTGAAACCAGGTTCAACAGCCAGAGTACCCATAAGAGAAGTGCATATATGGCAGAACCCAATAGCAACTAATTCATCCCAAGACTTAAATAGTGTCATGCTAGAAGCCAAAGAGACACCTGGATTTTCAAGTCTTCTTGGCAAATATCTAAGAGCTATGACTGCATCTAAATAATTTAAGTTCCTTGAGGTCAAGATGATTTAGTTTTTGTTTTTGTGCCCATAGCATTTGGCACAGAGTAGATATTTATTGAATTAAATTGAATGCAAAATCATCTGGTCCCATAAAGTGAAAAAACAGTGAAACTATATTACTGATTGAATTTTTCATTTTTTATCTATTTATGTTGGAATCAGAAGCACCTAGGTTGCTCAGTGGTTAGAGCTCTAGGCCTGGAGTCAGAAAGACCTGAGTTCAGATCTGGCCTTAGACATTTACTAGCTGTGTGACTCTTGGTAAGTCACTTAACTTCTGTTTGTTTTAATCAACTGGAAAAGGAAATGGCAAATTACTCCAGTATCATTGCCAAGAAAACCCCATGAACAGAATGGTCCATAGTTTCACAAAGAGTTGGAAATGACTAAACAATAATATGTTAGAATCACCAAGGCACAGGCTGAGGATGACCATCTCAGCAGACCTCCATAGCCTTGTCTATCATCTATCCATGCCTGAGAACTAAGGGTATTCTGATGGACTGACAAGACAAATTAAAGATAAGTTAAAATTAAATTAAGAAAAGTTAAAGTGATTTAGGACAAAGCCTAGATTTGCTAATTCCTAGCATAATTATCTTTGTATCAATATGCTATAAGTTAGAGCATTTGTTAAGTGCCTAATATGTTCAAGGCATTTACCAAATGGTTGAGGATATAAACAAAAGCAACTAAGATGATCCTTGTCCTCAAAGAACTTACATTCTAATGGGAAAAGATCATTATGGACCAAATCAGTGCAGTTAGGTTAGGAAGATAAACTATAGACTGAGAAAACTATAAGTTGAGAAAATAATCTTTGCATTAAGCATCTCTTTTTAGAGTCCGATATCCAAGACATATAGATTAAGAAGAATATACCAAAACAAGAGTCACCCTCTAATAAGAGGTGTCAAGCTATCTCTCTGTCTCCTGAGTAATGCTCAAACAAGATAAAAATTTACTCGAGAAATGTCTAATGAAATAAAATATAATAAAAGGTAAACAATATTAATTTGTGGTTTTTCAAAGTCAATACGTATCCTGCAAGGATCCATTTCTATTTGAGTTTGACACTACTGACATGAAGAAATAGTTCTCAAAAGAATTATGGATTTTAGTAGTTTTTATTTTTCTTATCTTTTGTTTTTACAAAAATGTTCATTTACAAATATTTCATTCCCAAATAGATGCCTCCTTCACAATGACTACAACAACATAAATTAAAAGAAAAATAAAACAAAATTTCATACTTCATAATTATTAATAACCAAACTTGGCCCAAGAAAAGAAATAAAGAAATATATCTCCCTATTCTTTTCTTCAATAGGTAGGGAACTATAGATGTTAAATGATTCGCATGCTATCAGATGCGGTCAAAAAATTATTAGTTTCACTTGCTTTTCTTGTTTTGTTCATAGCTAAAGGCTGGTGAGAGGGGACATCGTAATGACTGTGATGTGAAAACAAATGGTATACCTAAAACTTTTTAAAATTCATTTCAATAAACATTTATTTATTGCCTACTAAATACCAAAAATACCTACTAAATACTAAATACCAGCACTGTGCTAAGTGCTAGGGATACAAATTCTTATTTATAAAATATATTGGTAAAACTTATTCATAAAATATATTCATAAGAAAGAGTCATTGCCCTCAAGGAGCTTATAATCTAATGGGAGAAGATAACACATAAAAGGAAGCTGAAAACCTGTGGAGAGTGGATTTCCCAAGGGGTACTCAAAGCCAAGGCATGTTGTTCCATGGAGCTGAAACCAACCAGAGCTCCTGATGGAAATACTAACACCCCTAAATCTAAATAGAAGCACATGTTTAAAATCACTTAACCTTTTCTCTCAAGTCATAATTATACCCACAGAATGAATACCAACACTTCACCAGGCCTCTTAGAGTTCTATTGAAGGAGGTTCTAAAATATGTTAATAGTTGCTCATATACTGAAATTATCTTGGCATAAGAGATAATATAATACAGTAGAAATAATTCTGGAGAAAGAGTCAGAGTACCTGAGTTTAAAACCTAACTCCACCATTTACTAGCTATGTGACTTTAAATAAGTTACTGACCTTCTCTGAATGCCAATTTACTGTTCCACAAAATGAAGGTATTTGACTAGATGAATTCTGGGATGCCTTCTAGACCTAAATTTATAATGCTTAACCTCAGTGCAGAATTCATCTTTGAAAATTGACTAAGTATCTTTAATCAATAGAATGAGTTAGAATAACAACAAGAAACTTTCAGAATGTGAGCGTGCATTACTAATGTGAATGAGGTACATAATTTTGTGGAATTTTGGTCTATGTCTTCTAGTTTTTTCGTTCTTCATTTTACTGCAATTTAAAAACTCATCATAAGAAATGTTATGACATCATTTCTCCTAGTATAGAATTTGGGTCCAGTTTGATTCCTTACAGACTACATCCTAAACTGATAAGCACTTTAAAATATGTCTATTTCACTTTCCAAACAGTTTAGAATTTATGTTTAGCTTCCATTATGTGAAATCACCTCAAGATTACAAGAAGATAAATGGGCTCTTTTTTTTTTATCTTTTTGAGCAGTATATCTTCAGTTCTCACATTGTGAGAGTTTTTAATCCACAGAACAACTCACCCACAGGAATTAAACTTCTTTTGTAATTGGCAAGGGTTGCCTTTAATGAGCTGTTTTACTTGCAAATTTAAGCAGCCTTACTATCCATTGCCATGGGTGGATTCTTTTTAAAACAGTAGGCTTTATAAAGCATTAGTCAATTAATGTTTCTTTTCCATTTGCCATTTGTGATGACATTCATCCATTGCTATACTTTATGTGTATAATGAAGAAAAGGAAAAAAATGCCATACATATAAATTCTCCCCTTGGGTCATGTTGTTGACAGATTTACTGGTGACAGAGGAAATTTTCTAGGAGTCAGGAGCCTCACACAAGATCCTCCTGTGATTCAATGAAGTTGAAGGCCATTTTCGCAACAATCTGACATGGAATTGTACAGATTTTTTTTTTAGCCAACTTTCTCAACAAACATTATTTTTACCATTGAAGTTTTTGTTTTTGTTTTTTTTTGGTTTTTTTTGCACTGTCAACAAATCAGGAAAACAATCCCCAGGATGTGTTTGGGAACATAAAATGAAAGAGTCACTGTAAAATGATTGTTTGCTGAACCCAAAGAAATAAAGTAGTGTGTCATCCAGACTTAAAAGAAATATAGGTATGATATTTCAGGTGCACAATATGCATCAAAAGTTGGTAGTCAGCAAGCTTTGTCATTATTGATGCATGGGCAGAAACGTGTGTGAAAGAGCATTTGCTTTAATTCAAAAAGTGTCCTAAAATAATGGCCAATCTCACAAATGATCAGAAGAAACAAGGCTAGTCAAGCACTCTGCAATGGATATTTCAGAGGTATTACGACATTGGTAGGCCTAGAACAAAGTTAAAAATAGGATGGATTTATTATTATGGAGGGCAGAGCCAAGATAGGTGGAAGGGAGGAAGGAAGGGAATGACTGGCCTGAGCCCTCCCCAAAACCCTTCCAGACACCTTTAAATAATGCCATAAAACAATTCCTGGAGCAGCTGAACCCACAACAGGATGGAGTGAAATAATTTTCCAGCCAAAGACAGCTTAGGAAGTCAGTAGGAAAGGTTTGTTCCACTTGAGTGAGAGTGGGGCACAATCCAGCACAGGCCATACCAGCACAGACCCAGAGCCTGCAGAACAGGAGCAGGCCGTGGGAGCCACTGAATGCGCAGTCACAGTGGCAGCAGTTGCTTCAGCAGCTCTCAGCCTGCAGATGGTAAAGGGGTCAAACAACTGGTCAGAAGATTAAAGGGATTAGTAATCTAATGCATGTGGGATACTATTAAACTCTCTCCCCAATTTACTTTTGCTTTGATAATTTACAGAATATACATATCATCAGCTTTGCTTCAACTGAATAACTGATTTTTTTTCTAAAAATAGTTTTGGACTTCACACTTTTATAGTTCCTTTAATCTCCATAGAAGAGCTTTCTTGACATTTTGTGTAGTACAGTAAGCAACACTTCGAAAAACATGGTAGATGATATCACCAGTCAGATCTATGTGTAGGGAAAGACTTGATAAACGTGGGATATAGAGGATCACAGAAGATAGATTGGACAATTTGGATTACATGAATTTTAAGTCCTTGCACAAACAAAATAAATGCAGGTACAATTAAAACAAAGTGAGGTAGATGGGAGAAAATCTTTTTTTTTATTTTTTTTTAATTTGTGGAATAAAACAAGCATTTCTATAACATAGTACAATAAAATGATGATTGCATGTGAAACTACAAAATGCACAACTTACTATTCCTTTCAAGTATACAACAAAATTATCATGTATTGTTTGTTCTTCCCTCCCTCACTACCCACTGCCCTAGAGATGGCTACCATTAGACATAAATATATATATATATATATATATGTAAAATTGTTCTATACATGCTTCTATTTATCAGTTCTTTCTCTGGATGCAGATAGCATCTTTCTTCTTATGTGCTTTACACATAATTTGGATTCTTATAATGATCTAAAATGAATTAAATAAAATCTTTGCAAAAGTCTAATTTCCAACATATATAAGGCAGTGATTCAAAATCATCAATACTCATATGAAAAATGTTCCACATACCTAATAATTTAAGAAATGAAGATTAAAACAGCTCTGAGGCTCCCCCTCACACATATCAGATTGGTAATTGACAACAAAGGAGAATGTCAAATGCTAGAAGGACTGTGGAAAAAATAAGCATATTTATACATCGTTGAGTGAGGAGCAATTTAATCTAGTCATCCTAGAAAGCAATTTGAAGGTATGCCCTCAAATTCCTAAACCACCCACAGCCTTTGACCTAGCAACAATACTACTATATAGTATTAAATAGTATTACTATATAGTATATCTCAAACAGCTGAAAGAAAGAGGAAAGGGACATATACGTATACATATACACAGAGCTGAGATACACACACACACACACGTTGTTGTGACAAAGAATAGAAAATTAAGGAAGCATCAGTTATTTGGGGAATGGTTGAGCAAATTATTGGACATGAATGTAACAGAATATTATTGCACTGTAAGAAATAACGAAAGGAACAGATTCAGAGAACCTGGGAAGACTCATATGAATGGATGCAGAATGAAATCATGAGAACCAAAAGAACAATTCATATAAAAATCACAGTACTATAAAGAAAAACAGCTTTGAAAGGATTAAGAACTCTGAAGGCAATCTGCGAATTCTTTCAATTAACTTTTTTTTCTGGGTTCAGAAGTTCTGGACAGTTTTCTTGTAATATTTCTGGCATCCTGGTGTTCAGGATATTTTCACTTATCATTGTCTTCTGGGAGCCCTACAATCCTTAAGTTGTCTCTACACAGCTTGTTTTCAAGATCAATATGGTTTGTTTGTATGGAGATCTTTTTTTTAATTGCTTTTTGCTTTTCTTTCAGACTATCATGATTTCTGTATATTTGCATTTCCCTCTTGGTTATGATCTCTTTTGTTTATTTAGTGAGACTTGCTCCCACAGATTCAAGTTTTTCTATTTTGCCATTTATCTCTGCTATTCAGGTCATTAATTCTGCTTTTACAATTCCTATCATTTCTATTTTAAAGCTTTCAAGAATATCCTGTTGTAGTTCCATGTTCTCTTTGGAATCCACAGAATCCTCTGACTCATCAGCTGTCGATTTCCTTTGTCTTGAAATATTTATTAATAGATGTCTAAACTCTTTTACCTGATCTGAGGAAATCTTCTCTATTTTTATTTATATCTTTCTTGTTGGTTTATCTGCTTCTTTGGCAATTTTTGGTCTCTTTAATTTTTTTTTCTTATACTCTTCTTTCATTAACTTTCTGACTCCTTCACCTTTGCATGTGGTTTCTCTTGGAGTTGGACTATCTATTGTCGTGGGCTAAATATATAGAGCATCAACTCTCAAATGCTCAAATAAAAATGCTTCTACATAAGAAAGTAACTTAAGGATAATACTACATTACCATAAATCTAATGGGGGAGGTAAATAATAATGTTAGAGGATAAAATAAAATATAAAATATTTTATAATATGTATAAAATATTTTTAAAAGTATAAAATAAAAAACTAAAACCTCTAGAGTTCAATTAAAAAATGGGAGTTTTCTAGGTCTGGCGACAGCAGATATAGTTCCTTCAACTGCTCTGGCTTCTGTATCCAGAATCAACCAAAATATATAAAGTACACTTAGAGCTCACCTATTATTCTGAGTGTGTGTGCCTTCCATTGTCTTATAGGTGGATGCAGTGACTGAAGCCAAAATAGCTTAGGACATAGATGATATTGAAGACAGTTTTTGACCATTAGATTTCGCAGTATTCACAAAATAGCTAATGGTATAATCACTCTTTAATTCATTAAACATTGGTGGAAATAGTTCCTTCACATAACAAAAGATATTTGTTATGATCTGTGGGGTATCTTCTAGGAAACATTTAAGCTTATTAAATTTTGTTCATTCCTATTCAATTGATTCAATGGTGAGTTAGTAAAATATATAAGTTTTGCCTTAAAAGATTTCTTAATTATAGACAAAATGCCAAATCATTATTTAGCAGATATTTTAACTTTTACCATTGTATATGAAATTAAAAACAAATAACAAACTTTGATAATTCTCTTTCTTCATCTTCAAAGTACATGGCTATGAAACATCAATTGATTAACTCATATGCCCAATTTTGGATATATTGCATTTTGTGAATCAGACCTAATCCCTGATGAGTTTTTTCCCTCTAGAACTAAAAATTATGGCCAATTTTTCAAACTAGAGATATTGCAATTCATCTAAATTACTACAACTGAAGATAAATTTTCATATGGTAGCTAATTGTGATTCATAATTTATCCAAATTTCAAATTGTTCCTAATTTGATGTTTCATCACTATAATTACACGTTGTTTAATTGATAATTATAACAAAGGAAAATTTCAGTGAAACCTAAATGTACAAGTTGTAAACACTTAATTAGATTAGTAAACTAGGCATTTGTATAAATTCTACCAGAACACCTGAAGTAATTAAAAAATGATCAAAATCTGCTCCAGCAGTTACCATTGAATAGTTAGCTTGTAATTACAATTCTCAGAAAAAAAAATCAAAGGGATTTCATCTGCCCTGATTGTTATTTGCATACAAATTTAGTAAATTTAACTAAAGCCCCAAGGGTGTTAATTACAGACCATTGCATGTCCCACAGGTACTAATCTGTGTTTGGTCTTTGATGATAAGTTGACACTGTGTCACAGAATTAGTACCCCTTTTTTCCACTACAGTCCTAAGCCACTGTTAGATCCCAGGGTATGTAATTTCTTTCAGTTATTTACAAAATTAGGACTGCTTCTAATTCTATCATGTGAACATACAAAACTGAGCATGAATCAATTAAAAAATGCTTCAAATATGTTCTTAAATTGATAGAAGTAGCCTAGTAGCTGTGGTGAGTTATAAAAGCTTTATATTTGTAAATGATGTTTCCTATAGCAATACACAATTGAATAAAATGTTTCTGTAGGCATCTGACTTGAAGAGTATTATCGTAGTGATCAATTTTAATACTATAACTTTTAATATTCTAATTATGATAAATAAGTATTTGGATACAGGTCAATGAAAATCTGCCTGGCTCAAAGAATAAAATAAATATACTAAATTTCTGACTTTGAAAAGCAAAACACATTTCTGTTTTGCAATAGTGGTATGGAAAGGATGTTGAATTTGAAATCATAGAGCTTGGGCTCAAATCCTAATTTTCCCACTTAATACTACCTGTGAGATTTAGGGCAAGTCATTTCAACTTTCTGTGCCCCATTTTTCCCATCTGTAAAGTGAGAGGTTTCAATATGATATCCTCTGAAGTCACTTATAACTCACAATCCATGACCCCATTTCCAGAGACTATGGCCACAGAATAATTAGGGCATTTCAGTCATGAGACTAAAATAGAGAAACTTCATTATGAAATTAAAGTCAATTCCACTTCGGGACACAAGGTGGCAGAACTTATCATATGGAATTTACTATTTTGAGAGGACACAGTAAAGAAAAGTGCATTGAATACTCACAATTACCCCGTGTCGTCCTTAAAAAACACTGCTATAATAATTAATTACATCATTAGGCCTATACAGTTAGAGATAGAAAGGCTGTTAGAGGCCATTTAGCCTCTCTCAGTTCACAGATGAGTAAAGTAAAACCCAAGAAAGGTAACTTGCCCTTTCACCGCAGTCATAATAATCATCATCCACTTCCTCCTTTTTTTTTTGCAGAACACCCAAAATATGAGAGAGAGTCATGAAATAATTACATAAGTAATGTAGGAAGCAGTCTATAAACCATAGAGGGATAAGGTTAAGAATACAGACTAGACTGATAATTTCACTGGGAATTTCAATTTCTCATTTTACAGAGAAGGAAACTCCCTTTCCCAGTGCAAGTCTGCACCTTCTTTGCAACTTATGGTCATAGAAAATTGGCTAGGGAGCTGAAATATGAAGTAATTTGCCCAGTATCCTACCTGGTCCCATTTTCCAGATTAGAAAAATAAGGTTCATAGAAAATAAGTGATTTACTCAGGATCCCACAGCTAGTAAGTGTGAATGCAGTGACAGAGGCCAAAGAAAAGGCTATGTCAGTGTGGTTGCTGCTTAGGATCTCAGGACTCTAGAAGGTCTAAGACATGCAATTAGACTTGAAAAATCAGGGAAATTGAGCAAGGAAAGAATTCATCTTAAATCCCCTTTCAGCCAATCAGGAAGCTTTATAATGACATGGGGTGTCTATGGTATTGTGGTACCCATAGGCTGCCCACAATTCTTTAAGGTAATTAGATGGCTAACTTTATATTTCCCTTTTAAAGAACTACATTTGAGTATACGAAACATTTCACATCACCTAAAGAGCAGAATAATTCAACCAGATATACACAAGTCAGCCTCAAGGTTCACAAAACGCAGCACTCCATCTTACACCACATTTTGTTGGCCACAATAACTCTAAGAAGTACTGTTAAATCATGGGAAACATGATTTGTACATAAACGACATTTATGTATTTAAAATTATTTTCAGAATACTAGACGTACGTTGTCATGATAAACTTAGACCTAGAGCTGGAAGAATCTTAGAGGAAGAATCTTAGATAAATGGTCTCATTTTACAGATGAGGAAATTGAGGGCAAAGTACTTTTCCCGAGATCATTCTAAACTAAAAGAAAACCTAGCAATCTTTCCACCACATCCTATTGCCTCATGTAGCAAATTAGCTACTACAAATTAGTTTCCTTAGGCTATGACTACAAAGGTTAAAGGGGCTCATTGAGTTGACTAAATTTACTGATTATTAAGTAAAGAATGATGCATTTTTCTGTTAATAAAAAGTCAACACTAATCATATCCTTATAATTAAAGATATTTTTATAGATAAAGTCAATTATGAGGACACTCTAGGTGGTTTTATATTGTTTTATAGGAACACTGATGACTCCTGAATTTTTCCAGAACAGTCTCTCATGAATAAAGCAAATTACTTATTATCATTCCCTTCCCAGGAGCCCCTTCAGGATTCTACAATTAGAGTTCATATTTAGTCCATACCACTGCCTAGTCACTCAGCAAACATTTATTAAATGCTTACTGTGTGCCAGGCACTGTACTAAGCTCTGGAGATAAAAGAAAGGCTAAAAACAAGTTTCCTGCCCTTGAGGAGCTATACTAATTGAGTAGACAACACATAAATAACTATGTACATAAAAGTCACATAAAGAATAGATATAAATTAATCTGAAAGGAAAAGGCATTAACATCTTGGAGGATTGGCAAAAGTGTCCTGGAGAGAGAGGCATTTGAACATAGTCTGAAAGGAAGCCAAGGAAACAAAAAAAGGTGAAGGGGCAGAATATTCCAGGTATGGAAAACAGTCCATTCAAAGTACTGAAATAGGAGATGGAGTTTTGGGTTAGAGGAATTCCATGTAGGCCAGTGCAGTTGAATCATAGAGAGAATAAAGAGAAGTAAGACACTAGAAAGCTGGAAAAGTAGGAATGGGTCAAATTGCAAAGAGATTTAAATGTTTAACAATGCTACCTATAAATGAGATATTTATAAACAATGCCAAATATAAATGAGAGATAATCATCTATCCTGTTTTTAAAGAGTGTTGTACTTCCTTATTTGGTAGGGGTAGGTATATAAAAAATATCGTCAGTTTGGGTGGGACAAAGATATTACAGTATTCACTTATTCATTTCTCTGCAGGCTCAGCTCCTAACTGCAGACTTCTCCACCATTTTCCAACAGCCTTATCATCATGAAAGTTCACTCTGCCCCTGTAACTCTTCCTCTGATGAGTCAGTTGCTCAAAAACCTTCAATATTAAGGGAGGACCCAGGCAAAACATATCCACTCTTTCATTCCCCTCTGGTCTCTACTTCTGAGTCTTTGGACTGCCTTCTTCACCATGCCCCAGCATGGGTACCTTCTCTTTCCTCAGCATTCAGCTTCATTTTATGTGTTGCCTTTCCCTATTAAAATAGAAATTCCTTGGTGGCAGCGACTGTCACTTTTTGTTTCCAACTTTGTTCCCAGTATTTAGCACAAGGCCTCACACATCCTAGGGGCTCTATAAACACTTATTGACTTTAGTTTGTATTCACTTGGATTTCCAATGCCTTGGCTTTATGTAAAATTGTACAACTAAGCTTACACATCTTTCAAAATAGATATAAATATCTAAATTCAGTTATATGCTTATTTGTAATTCAATGTATCCATTATTTAATTAGCATGGTTTTTTCCCTTCCCTGGTATAGATCTCATCCCATCCTTTTCAACTTCTATGACTTTTATCTGTGTCTTTCTGTAAATCCTCCAGAGAGGATCTATTCAAAATGCTGGAAGCTTTCTCTCTTCTTTTGATGTTTTGTTTTCTAATTAAATTTCACAGATATGGATGCAACAGTTGAGCTATTCACTTGTGTCTGACTTGCCTCCTTTTCCAGGCAAGTAAGTCCTTATTTTGTTTCATTAAATTTCTTTCCCGCAAGTCAGTGTTGGCAACATGCTACAGCTTATTAACTCATGCTATTTGTCTTTCCATTACAGCAAGATCCAGGCACTGCAGGACTTTATCAATAAGTCATCTGTATTTGGAAAACAAATGGACAAAGAATAAATATTTTCCAGATTATGATATGCCATTGGATGGACAATTGATTAGGTCAATCTATTAGCCTTCTATCTTGAATAAACACAACATATGAAGAATAAATTGATTGTGGAAACCTTCCCAAAGTGGCAATTCATTGGGTCTCAGGAGGGAGATTTCCCCCTTAAAATTAATTTATTTCAGAATAATCAACTTAAGGCATTTATAGGTAATTGAAAGAATCAGATGTAGTAATAAATATCAAAAATGAATTAAACATATGACTTTATAGGGTTCTTTTACATTTAAAGGAAATATTTATACCACTGGTCAAGATGGAAATCCTTCTATCATTCCTCTCCTCAAGCCTCAAGGAGTTAAGACTGCAAGGATTCACTAGACCAAACTATGATTGACAAGGTAACTTTCCTGTCCTAAATTGAAGGGAGAAAGGAAGACCCTTGAGAGAAGGAAACGAGTAGAGAAAAAGGCATAAGTTAAAAATGGTTTGAGTAAACTGAGAGCTTGAGTGCCCATAGAGGCACAGTTACTACAGAAACTGCAACAAGTGAAGTAACAGATGAGCAAAAACTGACAGTCAGATAAGAACTATAACCAAATAATGCAGGAACCCTGGAAGTTGCCAGGGGAAATTCAATACATGTTCCATGATATGCAGTCTTTTCTGCACTTCATCCAACCTTTCCAACAATTGAAACACATGAACCATAAAATCATAAATATTTTACCCAAAAAGCCACTTGGTCTCTACACAATGTTCAAAATTCCAACTGAAATGGGGTAACCTTCTAATGAGAAGGATTTCAAAACCAATCAATTTAAGGGACATTAGAGGGTAATTTTAACTGTACATGATCATTGATTTACATGCTGAATTTAGAACGTAATGTCTACTTAATAGGTAACTCTGCATTATACACATTGAAGTTGCTCAGTACCATCATGGAAAATGTCCATAATAGAATCCAAAGGGGAGAAGTATCCCATATACATAATGAGGATCTCTGGATCCTTATGCTTATGTATAAGTAGTATAAATTGCAAGGGCAAGTGGTACAGTGTATATCTGTGGTCCTCTATGAACAGTCAGATCCAGAATGAAGGCCGACTTAATCAACCAGCACTCTACCCCATAGAATCACCTCACTCTTCCTGGGCCCAGATCAAAATCAGGAGTATGATTCATTCAGTATCTGGTTCAGGCCTACCTCCTAGCTGCATTTCTTCCTTCCCTTCCTAGAGTCTATCATTTAATAGCCTCTCCTCCCCAACATTTTCTTAGTAAGCAATTTGATTGGATTAGTTAAAAAGGTAATATGACAAAAAGCAATCAACCTATGTATTACACACTTCTCCACATCAACCCAGGAGGCAAAAAATTCAAATGGAACAATGTCAAAACATCAACCTATAAATGAAGGGCTCAAAATCTCCACCATAAGGCACCTCATTATACAACAAGCCCTATAATAACACAAGAACTCCTCAATGAGATCCAAGACTGCTCAAATTAATACTACATCTGGATGAAGGGAAGATAACAATAAAATACATAAATATTATTATGAAGACTCCAATACATACTTAGATAGCTAATTGAGTTAGTGAACCAGTACATCTATTTGCAAAGTAGTATGAGGCCAAGAGGAACAGTGCCCTTCAAAAACATTTAGTGTGCTTGGCTGGCCATTTCATTGCTCACTGCCACTCAACAGAGATTGCAAGAGTTAGGGAACAGCTGAGCCAATTCTGATTGAATTCTGATTGTTAGGATACTACCATTGGCATCAGGCATAACAGAGAGTTGGTTAGTTTTGGAGAGATTCTAAGCTATTCAACCCCATGATAAAAGTGTTAGAAAGTAGTCCTTAGGCAGAAAAGATAAGGGAATTGGGATTATTTAGTCTAGAGAAGAATATGAAGGAATATTATACAGAGGATGGTGACCAGCTGTTCTCCATTTTTGCTGACTGACATATGTAAAGAAATGTGGAAGGGAATGTGCTAAAGTCAATGCACAAAGAGACCTAGAATATCTTTAAATATTCATTTCCTGACTTTGGGGAAATTGAGCTCTCAACTTTAAATTATACTGATGAATTGCAATCACTATTTCCCATGGACATGACGGAAAAATCATAATGGAAATAGCATTAGTAGATTAGCCAGATATTTTGGGATACATATCTGTGCTTAACTAGCTATATTCATATTAAAGATTTGAAGCAAATACAAAATTTAATAATGAAAGCATACCTATATTACAAAATAACTCAACAATAATAAAGCTATTCTTTTCAATATAATTATGCAAGTTTATTAAAAAATATCCTGGGTGCAGGTTTTATGTTATGATAGCATAAGAATGTCCCCCAGAATATGAGTTGAAGCCAAATTTTATAGGTATAAATAGTGCACAAAAGAATTAATGAATATTTATACAAAATTGGATATTTCCCTAATTAAGAAAATAAAGTACTCAGAGGATTTATAATTTTAAATTAATTTACCTTTTGAATTTTTCTTGTTCTCCATGAAACCTGCATTTGATCTGTAAATTGGATTTTTATAAGTCAAATATTTTAAATGTCCTATCAGAGCTCTCAAACTTAAAAATAACCCTTGTTATGAAGCCTTTAATAAAGCAAATGATTCCATGTAATCTGAATAACCACCCTCTAATTTAAGGACAGCAACAGTAAGGGATTTGGGAATGGTTTGCTTATAGATTAGAAGACTCAGGGAGGAAATGATTATACCAGTATTCAAGTATCTAAAGGGCTGACAGGTGCAAAAATGATTGGAACTGTTCTGCTTGGCTGAGTAGGGCATAACTAGGAGCAACAGGTGGAAATCACATAGGTTAATGCAGACTTTAAGTAAAGAGGGAAAACCTTTCTAACTTAGAATCAGGAAGCCTCTAAAGGTCCTCTGCATGGCAAATCTTCAGACAAAGATTCCTTTCCAGTTATATTGTAAAGTGAATTCTTATTCAGGTATAGATTAGATTAGATTACCTCCTAATTATGAGATTCTCTCACTGTGTAGGCCAGGGAAAAGTACACTGGGCAAGGAGTTGACAGGATTGGTTTCTCATTCTGTCTCTGTCATGAACTAAGAATGGAAACTTAGAATATTACTTAACTTTTCTTTGATTCAAGGGTAAGACAAAAGCATTCAACGAGGCCATTTTGAGGATCTCTTCCATTGTTTTTTTTAATAAATTTATTAGACTCATTTTATATTCTCAGGTTAATTTTTTTTAAGGCAATTGGGGTTAAGTGACTTGCCCAGGGTCACACAGCAAGTAAGTGTCAAGTGTTTGGTTCGAGGTCATATTTGAACTCAGGTCCTCATGGCTTCAGGGCCAGTGCTCTATCCACTGCGCCACCTAGCTGCCCTTCTTCCATTGTTAAAATCTTGAATTCTATTGATTTTGTAAATCTGAATTTTTTTTATCTGTTAAGTATTCTTAATATGGGACATAGCTAAATTGGAAGCTTACACTAATCCTTTAATCAAATTTAAATGAGACCATTGTATATTTGGAGGAAGGGATTTCATCTGTGTGGAATATTGCATATTATGAAATATTTCTTTGATGCATTGAATTGTTTTGCTCATTTTTTTCTTCTTCCTCTTTTTTATTTTTAAAAAAGTATTTGTATTAAGGTATGACTGTCTGGGAGGGGAGATGAAGGCATACAGAAGGAAATCTAGGCAATATAAAAGCTAAAGATAGCAATCAAATCTATTATTCTTAAATTAAAAGATACATATTTAATCACTGAGTCTGAAATTATCTTTTCTTCTATTGATGATTTCTGTTTATCTCTTTTTTAAATTCATTATTTGTTCATTTTTAACATTTTTTTCTTTTTAAATTTTGAGATCCAAATTCTCTCCCATCCTTCCAATGACTGAGAATGCAAACAATATGATATCAATTAATTATATATGTCGAATCATACAAAACATTTTTTCATATTAGCCATATCTCAAAAAACAAAGGAAAGAAGAAAGAAGGAAGAAGGGGAAGGGAGGGTAGAAAGGGAGAAAGCAAGAAATAAAGAATGAAGGAAGAAAGAAAGGAAGGAAGGAGGGAACTTATACTTCAATTAACACAGAAGTGGGTAGCATTTTCTTTCATTATGAGTCCTTTAGAATTGTTTTGGATCATTGTACTGATCAGAGTAACCAAGTCTTTCACAGTTGATCATCATTACAACATTGCTGTTACTATACACAATGATCTCCTGGTTCTTCTCACTTCACTTTATATTAGTTCATATAGGTCTTATTATGTTTTGTTTAGTTTTGTTTTTTTGTTTTTTCTGGAAAAATCCTGCTGCTCATTTCTTATAGCACAATAGTACTCAATCACAGTCATATGCCACAACTTGTTCTGCCATTTTCCAACTGATAAGTATCCCTTCATTTTCTAATTCTTTGCCACCACAAAAAGAGCCGCTATAAATGTTTTTGTACATATAGGCCCTTTCCTTTTTTCGTTTATCTCTTTGGGGAATAGACTTAGTAGCAGTGTTGTTGGGTCAAAGGGTATGCACAGTTTTATTGCTCTTTGGGCATAGCTCCAAATTGTTCACCAGAAGGATTGGAATAGTTCAAGACTAAAACAACAGTTTTATTAGTATACTTGTTTTCCCTCATCCTTTCCAAAATTTCTCATTTCTGATATGTGTAAGGGACGGAGACAAGATGGTGGAGTAAAAGCAGTGACTTACTTGAGCTCTCCCCCAGACTCCTCCAAATACCTAAAAAAATGGCTCTAAACAAATTCTAAAGCAGCAGAACCCACAAAAAGACAGAGTAAAACAAATTTCCAGCCAAAGACAGCCTGGATGGTTAATCAGAAAGGTATATCACGCTGGGCGGGGAGAGGAGCACAGTGTGGCATGGGCGTGCAGTCCACAGTGACCCTGGAGCAGGCCTCAGAGGGCTGAATCCCAGGCAGCTGTGGCAGTTTCTAGACTTCTCAACCCACGAACACCAAAGACAACTTAGAAGGTCAGTGGGAAAAGTCTGTTTCTGCGGTGGTGAGAGAGGAGCACAGGGTCCCAGCCCCAGCCCCATTCCCTAGGGGCGCATGGCTGCTTCCTGAGCTTCTGGCCCACAGACTGAGGGGGAATCGAGTGGCTGATCGGGGGGGATTGCAGCGATCTCTTTGCCAGTGCTGAGGCAGGAATCTCTTGCTTTACCAGTGATTGGATCTGGGTCACAGTTCTGAGGGGCGGTCCTGGGGCAAGGAGGAGTGCTGGCCTGGTGGAGCTTGTTGTGGTGGTGAAGAGAAAACACCTCACCCCTTATCATAGCACCTTGGAAGAACTGAAAATTTTCAGGTCCCTAGAAGTACCTCTGAAAACAGCTGTACAAACCCCCAAAGCTTGGAACAGTACACTCTTCACATTGGAAACAACCTTTTACCTTAACAAAGAGTTTAAAACTCAAGTAATTGGCCGAGATCATGAATAAGCAACGCAAAAAGAGTCAGACTATATTATCTTACTTTGGTGATAAAGAAGATCAAAACATACAACCAGAAGAAGACAACAAAGTCAAAGCTCCTACATCCAAGGCCTCCAAGAAAAATATGAATCAGTCCCAGGCCTTGGAAGAGCTCAAAAGGGATTTTGAGAAACAAGTAAGAGATGTAGAGGAAAAACTGAGAGTGATGCAAGAAAATCATGAAAAACAAGTCAACAGCTTGCTAAAGGAGACTCAAAAAAATACTGAAGAAAATAACCCCTTAAAAAATTGTCTAAACCAAATGGCAAAAGAGGTCCAAAAAGCCAATGAGGAGAAGAATGCCTTAAAAAGCAAAACTGGCCAAATGGAAAAGGAAGTCCAAAAGATTACTAAAAAAATACTTCCTTAAAAATTAGAATAGAACAATTGGAAGCTAGTGACTTTATGAGAAATCAAGATACTGTAAAACAAATCCAAAAGAATGAAAAATTAGAAAACAATGTGAAATATCTCATTGGAAAAACAACTGACCTGGAAAATAGATCCAGGACAGAGAATTTAAAAATTATTGGACTATCTGAAAGCCATGATCCAAAAAAGAACCTAGACATCATCTTCCAAGAAATTATCAAGGAAAACTGGGCTATTTTAGAACCAGAGGGCAAAATAGAAATTGAAAGAATCCACCGATCTCCTCCTGAAAGAGATCCCCAAAGGAAAACTCCTAGGAATATTGTAGCCAAATTCCAAAGTTCCCAGGTCAAGGAGAAGATATTACAAGCAGCCAGAAAGAAACAATTCAAGTATTGTGGAAACACAGTCAGGATAACACAAGATTTAGCTGCTTCTACATTAAGGGACTGCAGGGCATGGAATATAATATTCCAGAGGGCAAAGGAGATAGGATTACAACCAAGACTCACCTACCCAGCAAAACTGAGTATAATCCTGCAGGGGAAAAAATGGTCATACTGTGAAATAGAAGACTTTCAAGCATTCTTGATGGAAAGACCAGAGCTGAATAGAAAATTTGATTTTCCAATACAAGACTCAAGTGGAACATGAAGAAGTAAACAGGAAAGAAAAAATCATAAGAGACTTATTAAGGCTGAACTGTTTACATTTCTGCATGGAAAGATGATATTTGTAACTCATGAGACCTTTGTCAGTATTAGAGTAGTTGGAGGGGAAAAAATTATATGTATATACAGTATATACAGATATAGATAGATAGAGGGCACAGGATGAGTTGAAAATGAAGGGGTCATATCTGGAGAATAAAATTAAGGGGTGAGAGAGTATTATACTGGGAGAAGGAAAAAGGGAAAGGTAGAATGGGGTAAACTATCCCACACAAAAAAAAACAGAAAAGAAAAGGCTCTTACAGTGGAGGGGAAACGGGGAAAGATGAGAGTGAATGAGTGAATCTTATTCTCATAGGATTTGACATAAGGAAGGGATAACATACACACTCAATTGTCTGTCTTACCTTACAGGAAAATGGGGGGGGGAAGGGGACAAGAGAGTAGGGGAATGATAGAGAGGAGGGCAGATTGGGAAAGGGAGTAATCAGAAGCAAATACTTCTGAGGAGGGACAGGGTCAAAAGAAAGAATAGAATAAATGGGTGGATGGGACAGGATTAAGGGAAAAAGAGTTAGTTTTTCACAGCATGTCTACTATGGAAGTGTTTTGCATAACTGCACATTTATAACCTATATTTAGTTGCTTGACTTATCAATGAGGGTGGGTGGGGAGGGAGGATGGGTGAAACTTTGGAACCCAAAGTTTTAAAAACATATGTTTAAAAAATGTTTTCACATGCAACTGGGAAATAAGAAATACAGGAAATTGGGTACAGAAATCCATCCTGCCCTACAGGAAAATTGAAGAGGAAGGGGATAAGAGAAGGGGTGGGGGAGAGATAGAAAGGAAGGCAGACTAGGGGAAGGGGTATTCAGAATGCATGCCATCTTGGGGTGGGGGGAGGGGTGAGATGGGGTGAAAATTTGGAGCTCAAAATCTTGTGCAAGTAAATGTTGAAAACAAAAAAATAAATTAAAAATGCCATAAAAAAATAGCCTAACCCAAATGGCAAAAGAGGTCCAAAAAGCCAATGAGAAGAAGAATGCCTTAAAAAGCAAAATTGGCCAAATGGAAAAGGAAGGAGAAATCAAGGCATTGTAACACTAATCCAAAGGAATGAAAAAATAGAAGAGAATGTGAAATATCTCATTGGAAAAACAACTGACCTGGAAAATAGATCCAGGAGAGAGAACTTAAAAATTATTGGACTATCTGAAAGCCATGATCAAAAAAAGAGCCTAGACATCATCTTTCAAGAAATTATCAAGGAAAACTGTGCTGATATTTTAGAACCAGAGGGCAAAATAGAAATTGAAAGAATCTACCAATCACCTTGTGAAAGAGATCCCCAAAGGAAAACTCCTAGGAATGTTGTAGCCAAATTCCAGAATTCCCAGGTCAAGGAGAAGATATTACAAGCAGCCAGAAGGAAACAATTCAATTACTGTGGAAACACAATCAGGATAACACAAGATTTAGCTGCTTCTACATTAAGGGACCAGAGGGCATGGAGTATGATATTCTGGAGGGCAAAGGAGTTAGGACTACAACCTAGAATCACCTAGTCAGTAAAACTAAGTATAATCCTTCAGCATAAAAAATAGTCATTCAATGAAATAGAGGACTTTCAAGCATTCCTGTGGAAAAGACCAGAGCTGAATAGAAAATTTGACCTTCAAATATAAGACTCAAGTGAATCATGGAAGAGGTAAACAGGAAAGAGAAATCATAAGAGACTTATTAAGGCTGAACTGTTTACATTCCTGCAGGGAAAGATGATATTTGTAACTCATGAGTCCTTTGTCAGTATTAGGGTAATGGGAGGGAAAAAATTATATGTATGTATAGATAGATAGATGGAGGGCACAGGGAGATAGATAGATGGAGATGAGTTGAAGATGAAGGGGTGATATCTGGAAAATAAAATTAAGGGGTGAGAGAGTATTATACTGGGAGATGGAGAAAGGGAGAAGTAGAATGAGGTAAAATATCTCACATGAAACGACAAGAAAAGGCCTTTACAGTGGAGGAGAAATGGGGGAAGATGAGAGGGAATGAGTGAATCTTATTCTCATAGGATTTGGCTTAAGGAGGGAATAACATCCACGATGGGGTACGGAAATCTATCTTACCCTACAGGAAAAAAAGGGGGGAAGGGAACAAGAGAGCAGGGGGTTGATAGAGGGGAGGGCAGATTGGGGGAGGGGATAATCAAAAGCAAACACTTCTGAGGAGGGACAGGGTCAAAAGAGAGAATAGAATAAATGGGGGGTAGGATAGGATGAAGGGAAATATACTTAGTTTTTCACAACAGGACTACTATGGAAGTGTTTTGCATGAGTACACATCTATAACCTGTATCAAGATGCTTGCCTTTCCAATGAGGGTGGGTAGGGAGGGAGGAAGGGAGAAAATGTGTAACCCAAAGTTTTAAAAACACATGTCAAAAATAAAAAAATTAAAAATTAAAAAAATAAAGGTAGTACCTCAGAGTCATTTTAATTTGCATTTCTCTAATCAATAGTGATATTTCTTCTTCTGGAAACTGCCTGTTCATATCCCTTCACCATTTATCAATTGGGGAATGGCTCTTATTTTTTTTTATAAATTTGAATCAATTCCTCATATATGTGTGAAATTAGACCTTTATCAGAGAAACTTGCTGTAAAAAATTTTATTACCTCATTGTCTATGATACCTGTAAGTAAAATGTGGTTTCCCTGATTATCTTTTTTAATTAGATCTATTTTAGCTTTTGCTTCATCTGAGATCATGATTGCTTCCACTGCCTTTTTTACTTCAGCTGAAGCATATTAGATTCTACTCAAGCCCTGTATTTTGTCCCTGTGTATGTCTTTTTATTTTAAGTATATCTGTTGTAAGCAACATATTGATGGGTTCTGGTTTCCAATCTATTCTGGTATCTTCTTCTGTTTTATGGGTAAGTTCATCCCATTCACATTTACAGTTATGAGTACTAAGTATTTCCCTCCATCCTATTGTTTTCTATTTATCCTCTCTCTTTTTATCTTGCTCCTCTTCAAAAGTTTATTTTGCTTCTGACCACTGCCTCCCTAAAACCACTCTCCTTTTTAATCACCTTCACATATCTCTTATCTCCTTCCCCTCTTATTTCCCTATTAGGTGAAATAGATTGCTATACTCAATGAGGTGAGGAGTATGAGTGTGTGTGTGTGTGTGTGTGTGTGTGTGTGTGTGTGTGTATTCTTCCCTCTTTGAACCAATTCTAGTGAGACTGAGGTTCAAGTATCGTCTGACACCACCACCCATTTTTTCCTTCCCTTATAAAAACTCTTCCATGCATGCCTCTTTTATGTGAGAAAATTTTCCCTATGCTACCTCTCCCTTTCCCCTTCTCCCAGTGCATCTTTGGAAGCACTAAAAACTTCCCCAGAATTTGCTCTGAAAACAGTAACATGAAAAAGCCTGAAGCTTGGCACACTGCTTCCATATTCCCAGATTAGCAGAGCTAAACTTAACATAAAGTTAAAATCAAGAAATAGGCTGGAAAAAATAAGCAAACAACAATGACAAAAAGACTTTGACCATAAAAAGCTACTATGATGGCAGGGAAAACCATCAGAAAAAGAAAACAATGTGAAAACAGCTACAAGTAAAGCCTCAAAGAAAAATGCTAACCCAAGGCCAACAAGGATTACTGGAAACATAAAATAAAGAGATAAGAGTGATAAAGGAAAAACTGGGAAAAGAAATGAGAGTGATGCAAGAAGATTATGAAAAGAAAATTAGCAGCCTGGTAAAAGAAGCACAAAAATAGGAAAGAAGAATTCTCCAAAGAGTTCTCACCTCCTCATTATTGGAGAGCTAGGGAAGGAAGATTATCTTAACATAATCAACTCACACTCATACACTCTATGTAGACTTCTTCTAACTTCTATAATAATGATAAAGTTCTTCGGAGTTACATGTATTATCTTCCCATATATGAATGTAAACAATTTAACTTTGAGTCTCTTATGATTACTCTTTCATGTTTACTTTTTGGGCTTCTGTTAAGTCTTATCTTTGAAAGTAAAATTTTTTATTCATTGTTGGGCTTTTCATCTGCTTGAAAGTCCTCTATCTCATTAAATATCCTTTTCCCTAAAGGATTTTATTCAGTTTTGCTGGGTAGGTTATTCTTGGTTGTAATCTTAACACCATCCTTTTCCAGAATATCATAATCCAAGTCTTCTGCTTCTTTAATATGCAAGTTGCTAAATCTTGTGTGATCCTCACTGTGGCTCCAAAATATTTGAATTTTTTTTAATATGATGACTAGGCTCTTTTTTTTTATCATGGCTTTCAGATAGTCCAATAATCCTTAGGGTATCTCTCCTCAATCAATTTTCCAGGTCAGTTGTTTTACTGATGAGATATTTCATATTTTCTTCATTTTTGCTCATTCTTTTGACTTTGTTTTATTCTTTTTTGATGTCTCATGGAGTCATTAGCTTCCACTTGCTCAAGTCTAATTTTTAAGTAATTATTTTCTTCAGTGAGTTTTTGTACCCCTTTTTCCATTTGGCTAATTCTCCTTTGTAAGGAGTTGTTTTTCTTCAGTGATCTCTTACTTCCACTTCTACCATTAGGCTAATTCTATTTTTTAAGGTATTATTTTCTTTCCTATTTTTGTGCTTCTTTTACCAAGCTGCTAATTTTCTTTTCATAATCTTCTTGCACTGCTCTCATTTCTTTTCCCAGTTTTTCCTGTATCATTCCTATCTCTTTATTTTATGCTTCCAGTAATCCTTGTTGGCCTTGGGTTAGCATTTTTCTTTGATGCTTTACATGTAGTTGTTTTCACATTGTTTTCTTTTTCTGATGGTTTTCCCTGCCACCGTAGTAGCTTTTTATGGTCAAAGTCTTTTTGTCATTGTTGTTTGTTTATTTTTTCCAGCCTATTTCTTGATTTTAATATGTTAAGTTTAGCTCTGCTAATCTGGGAATGTAGAAGCACTGTCCCAAGCTTCAGGCTTTTTCATGTTACTGTTTTCAAAACAAATTCTGGGGAAGTTTTTAATGCTTCCAAAGTGGTATCATAAAGGGTGAACTGTAGTCACTGTTCTCCTGGTCTTTATTCTGATATTTACCCAGTAAGGGTCCTTATATCCCTGCAGCTTCAAGCACTAGTGCTTCTCTTACCCCTTGAAATGGTGATCAGGTTCCCTCCTTCCTTTTGACCTACCCCAAGTGCTCCTCTCCACTCTGGAACTGTGACCCAGAAATTTGTATAAGCAATGGAATTGCCAATCAGTGCCAGCTGTACCCAGTG
>NW_020953147.1:0-38996 GCF_900497805.2 Vombatus ursinus | reverse complement strand
AGAAACCCTTGGAGTTTAGGAAAATTAGAAAATCCTACAAGTATGAATTCCATCACGATGGTATAATTTTCTCCTGCCATCTCTGTGTGCATTCTATGTGTACTTTATATTTGTGGAAACAGTTGAAGTCAAAAGTCACCTTTCTGGTCTCTATTTCCTCACCTATAAAAAGAGGGATTCAGATTAAGTAATCTTTACAGTCTGTTTGAGAGCTAACATAATATATTCTATGGTCTAACATCTCACCAATTAAGCAAACAAGATTTAAAGACCTACTATTCAACTTACAAAATTGTCAAACAATAACTGTATCCAAAGCCAATTATTTAAATGACTTAGTTGATTCTGTATTTTAGCTCTATTCAAAGATCTCTCCAAATCAAATATTCATAATTTGATTATTTTAGTATCATTGTGGCTGTTGTTCTCCTGTCACTTTCAGTCATGTTGTACTTTTTGTGACCACATTTGTGTCAATAGAAAAATAATATTGGAGTGGAATATCTAGGATATTTTGTTTCAAATTTGAAACAGGAAATATTAATTCAATGAAAACAGAATCTTCAATCTAAAACACACACACACACACACAAATTTATCACTTGGCATTGATAGTAGTCATACAAGATCATAGGGTATGGGTTTAGATGTATAAAGGAACTAATCTTAAAAAGATACATATACTTATACAGAGAGTCTTGGGATTGTGAAGTGAGTACAGATTCTTTGATTCCATGCATAGCTCTTTTTTGCTTACACTATTTAAATTCTTGCTTGACTAGATGTTCCTGGAGGTATACATTTTATACAATTCAAGTAGTGGGAAAAAAAAAAAAACAACTTTAAAAATAAATGTATTAAGTTCCCCCAACCATAGCTGGCCATGGCAAGGAGCTTGGAAATTTTGTGGGTACCACGTAATTGAGGAAGTCTGCCCTAGTCCAATAACATATGTTTACCTTTTCAAATGGAATAAAATAATTTTCAGTTGTTCCTTTATTCATTGAAAATACTTACATCAAAATATTCATATAAGTTTTGGGGCAGTTACTGTTCAGTATCAGTAAAGCAGTTTGTCTCACTTGGTATTCCTTATATATAAAATATTATAGACCTAGAGCAAAATAATGATAATTAATAATATTAGTAATTATGGTGATGATGATGATGATGATGATGATGCCAACAAGTGACATTTATATAACCTTTTGGGCTTTTCAAAGAAATTTAAACACATCATTTCATATGAATTCTACAAGATTCCTGTGACATAGGTTCTATAACTACTATCATCCTGGGCTTAAAGATGTAAAAACAGATTTGGGGAAGTTAAGCTGCTTGTGCAAGGTCACAAGGCTAATAAGGAATTCTTAAAGAGACAACTCACTAGACTTAGGAACAGGAATCAAACGTGAGCTTTAGCCAACTACAAGCACAGCACCCATTCTACTACCCACCAAATGCTTTAAAAGGGCCCAATCTCCCTTTTTTAACATCAAGAAAGCAATTAGAGCTCTTTTATAAGAGAGGATTCCTATCCTGCTTTCCTTCTCAGGGGACAGCTCTTCTCCCTTGACAGTTTGACTTTTTAATGAGAGGCTAGGGTGCCTGACTTCAAGTTCAGTGTTTCAAACATTTGGCAATGAGACCATATAGAATGATGGGAAAACAACTAAGTTACATAATCTAATGAGGGAAACAATAAGTAAATAAACATGTATTAGCAAGCCTTCATGAAGCAACCTTTCCTTTTTTGAGGCTAATCCTTTCCAAATATAGAACCAAATCCAGCTCCTGTTGGTCTTGGTCTAAAAACCCCCAAGTCATTCTCTTCCATTTTCTCAATGGAATTGCTGCCTAACAGTCTCCTTCTCTACGTCAACACTTCATGTCACACTAGAGGAAGCCAACGCATCTACTGATGTTCATTCAAATCCTGTAAATTCTCAGATCATCAGTCTACTCATCTCTCATAACCTATGTGTCAGCCATACACAGGGATTGTCATAGTCTTCACTTTATCATCACTCACAAGTGTTTTACTTACTTGAAAATGAACTCTAAAATTCCTTTATCCACTGAACCACCTAACTGCCCCTGAGAAAAAAAAGGCAGAAAGGCCTAAATTATCTGGTAATTGTCTGGGAATTGACAAGTATTTTTTTTTTTTACTTTCAGGTTTTTTTTTTTTAATTTTACTCAAATTAAACTTAGGTAACCTAAGGCAACTAGGTGACCAAGTGGATAGAGTATCTGGCCTGGAGTCAGGAAGATTCTTCTTCCTGAGTTTAGATCTGCCCTCAGACACTTACTAGCTGCATAACCCTGGGCAAGTCACTGTACCCTGTTGATTTCAGTTTATTCATCTGGAAATTGAGATGGAGAAAGAAATGGCAAACCAGTGTCTTTGCCAAGGAAAATCCAAATGGGGTCACAAAAAGTTGGACATGACTGAACAACAAAAGCCTATTTATGTCATAGTGAATTTACTTTGATTATAGAAAAACAAATTAAAAGAGAAATAGTATGCCAGGGTTAATAAGAGCTGAGGAATTATAATGGAAGTTATTACTTTTAATTTTGTAGTATTCATGATTTTGATATTAAACATGGGACATACCAGTATGTAGGGAATGGTACAAGGAAGAAACCCTTAGCAACCAAACAAGAAAGGAAAAAGTAGCCAGGTAAGCCACTGGGGTAAAAAGCTCACACTTTCAGCATACTCCAATAACGAGAAGATATATTTCAGTGTACTGAATTTTTGAGTCCAACACATATGTAACTCAGGAAAGAAATATCTCAAGGTGTCACTTTTGGCTTCTAATACACTGAGTCATTCCAAAATCCTTTGAATGTGTTTTCCTTTCTTTTCAAATTTTTATTAATTGATTTTGGATTTTGAAAAGATCAAATGATTAGCAGGCCCTAAGACCTGCTGATGCCTATTCTCCATCCCTACCATGGGGCCACTTTAAATCCTTGAGCTTTGCTCATGCAGATCAGGTTCAGTCATAGGGGCAAATGACCTCTTGAAAGAGGCATCAGGATTATTTTCTAAAAGTCTTGAACTCTTTAGAATCTCATCCCTGAGGTATTGGATATTTTCTTCTTCAACATCACAGTTTCCTGGTAGGAAAAGATCAAATACCCCCATTCTATTTGAGGTTGTTTTTCAGGTTTTTCCATTATATTCTAACTCTAAGGTGACCCACCTTCTCTGGTCACATTACTAAGTGAGGCAGAGCTGTGAGAACCAGAGACCTGAGGCTTTGTGGGTATAGAGGAGCAGGAGTCTGTCCCCAGTGAATACATGCCTACTTTTGTCTTTAGAATTCAATAGCAAAAGCTGGTGGTCAGTGGAGACCTTTGGAGAATTGCAATGATAAAAAAATCATGGTTAAACCTTTAGGATTTTTTATGTCACTGCATGGTTGTCTCAAACCCTTGAGATAAGGTTATGAGAGAATCACTTAAAACTTGGGTTTGGCTCTTATCTAGGGTTTTCCAAAATATAGTAGTATAAAGGAAGTCATTATACAATGTTAATCACTTAAGGGCAGAGAATTATTTCATCCACTAAAAAAATGATAATAAAAAAAGATTTCATGTGTGCACATTAGGAAAGACTGAAAATACCCAACAATAGAGGTAATATAACTACTGTTAAATTTTCAGGGGATGTTAAGACAAACATCTGGACAGGCAACAGTTTATGGAATAGCTAAATAGGCATTTCACATTGCACATTGGCTTGGCACTGTTCTAGGATATATGTATTTTTTCAGTTGAAGTCAAGACATTAAGCTCCTTTTTCTGTCTGTAGTCACTTTCCCCTCTAAGAAGAGTTATAAGGATTCACAGAGACCACAATGTAGTTAGCATGTTTAGTCAATTACTTAACAAATAAGCATTTGTTAATTGCCTATTATATGTCAGGCACTGTATTAAGTGTTGAAGATAAAACAAAGGTAAGAGACTGAGGAATCTAGAACTTCCAATGTACCAAGACAGCCACTGTCAAAGGGTTCATCTCAGGATAGACTGCTGTTAACTATGACCAGGTAAACATGCATAAAACAAAAAAGAAATCTGACGGGTCAGGATCAAGCACATGTAGTTGAGCTCCTGCTCCAGCTGCTACATGGAATCAGCCACCATGCTGCTGCAGAAGGAAAAAAAAAATATGCCTCATCTACTCCTTATACGTATACAGAAAGAAAGGAAAAGAATGAGAGTGTGATGATTAAAAGAGGTTCTAGAGACATAGTTTCTGGGTAATTTAATCATTTGACTAATAAAGCTAGCATGTTATTAATCAAAGGTGATCATTTGGCCTTCTCTCTTAGGCTAAAGACAATCATGGCAGTGAGCTCATGTTTATATACCTTTCAAAAAATAACTGTTTCTGAGGGATGGCCATAAACTGTGGCTGGATAACCTAATGGGAAGTGAGTTATATTGAAATGAAGGTCTTGGGATACATGACTTAGATCACCCAAATCTTCAAAATGACATCAATTTCTGTACCACTTTTCTGAAATAAATGGAGAATCAACATTTTACCAGACCTGTATAAGCAAACACAATAAACAAGAATATACCAATTAGCCCAGACTTAGAATTTCTTTTATTGTATGATTAGACCTTGACCTGGGTAAATCTCTAAGAGAGACTTCTAGATGAGGAAAAAAAAAGGGAGAAAAGCTTTTTCCTAATACAGTAATTAGTTGTAAACATTCATTTCTCACAGAAGGATGGAATCAATCCATGTTTAAAGACCTCATTATTGTGAGAGAGTGAGGGGTCCAGGATGTCATCTAGGTTGCTAACTTGGGTAACTGGCAGGATGATGGTACTAACAGGAATTAAGGAGTTAAGAAGAAAAGAAAATTTGGGGGAAAAAATGAGTTCAATTTTTTGTTGAGTTCAAAATGCCTACAGGAAATATAGTTCCAGATGTACTGTAAGCAGCTGGAGATCCAAGATGGGAATGAAACACTGAGGTTAAGGGGAAATAAATAGATTTTAATATCATCAACGTAGGAATGTGACAAATGAAAGACACACACCCACACACAATAACAACAACAATAACAACTGAGAGACAGTTTCTTGGTAAGTTATAACCAATTTATTAATTAGGCTAGCTAATAATCAAAAAGTTAATGGTTAGTGATTTCTCTCAAAAACCAAAGAATCCCAGTGGAAATACTGAATGCTTTATATACCTTTGTAAAAGAGAATGTCACTGGCAAGTGAAGATCAACTCTGATTGGTGGACATTTAATGAGGAAGTAGGCTAGAAGTCTTTTGCTGCTCCTGGGAACATGGCTTAATCATGAGATTCAGCCACCTCCAGCCATCTAGACAGGGGAATCCATCTCCATCTGGACCATTCTGGTTGGTTTTCATCCTAAACTGTAATGGAAGGATACAACTACAGGAGTTCATTTCCTTCCCTATAAGAACTAACATAAACTGGATTTTGAGAGAATTAAGATCTACTAGTTAGGTGGGGTCCAGTCCAAAACTGAAGACCATATTCCTAGAGGGTTAAGGGTAATCTCAATCCATCATATCTTTCAGAAGCTCATCTTCTTCAGGAGCTGGACCTCAATGAAGAAACAGAGGAGACAAACTCTGGATTCTAACTCAAGCAATGGTTATTAATAAAATAAAATAAAAAATCTTTCTGGAATAATAATTTAACTCATGGGAACTGATAAGGTCATCAACTGAAATAGGATGGATCAAAATCCTTAATTATATGCTCTTTTAAGCCTTTTACTCTTTTGCCTCATATCATTAAAATTCCTCAATTTTAAGGTAAGGCTTTACTCCTAATGTTAGGAGATGTCGGTGTTTGTCCAATGCAAGGGCAAGACAGTTTTAATCAATTGTTTTAATTCACAGAGATTTGTCTAGAAATTTTCCCCATGTGTTAATATTAATATACAAATATTAATAAATATATGCTATTATAATAACAATGATTTGTTGTTTTAATGTACTTTTATTAACTAATAAAATATAATAGCTAAAGACAGGAATTCAAATAATGAAAGTTACAAATAACTTTTTCATTTATCAACATGTAACAACGAATTATTCAAAAAATAGGATATAGATTTTTAAGAGATATCACTAAAAATGAGCAATTACATTTGTGCTGGCATCAAGTTCAGATGAAGCCAAACTAATGTAGATAAGCTTATGACTACTACAAAGAAAAAAATACAATAAAAAAAGTAAAAAGGGAATTCAACAATGCCAGGATACATTCAGATGGAAACCAAGTTATATTTGGAAAAAAAAAATCTTGGCTTAAGGAGAGAATAACAAACACACTCAATTGGGTGTGGAAATCTATTTTACCCTGTAGGGAAAGAGGGAGGAAGGGGATAAGAGAGCAGGGGGATGATAGAGGGGAGGGCCAATTGGGGGAGGAGGTAATCAGAAGCAAACACTTCTAAGGAGGGACAGAGTCAAAAGAGAGAATAGAATAAATGGGGGGTGGGCTAGGATGAAGGGAAATGTAGTTAGTTTTTCACACCATGGGTACTATGGAAGTGTTTTGTATGACTACACATGTATAACCTGTATCCAATTGCTTGCCTTCTCAATGAGAGTGGATGAGTGCATGGGGAGGGAGGAAGGGAACAAATTTGGAACCCATTTTAAAAAAAAAATGTTAAAAAGTGTTTTCACATGCAACTGAGAAGCAAGATATACAGACAAAGGGGTATAGAAATCTATCTGCCCTATAGGAAAATTGAAAGGGAGGGGGATAAGAGAAGGCGGCAGGGGAGATAGAAGGGAGGGCAGATTAGGTGAAGAGTTACTGAGAATGCACACCATCTTGGAGGGGGGTGGTGGGATAATATGGGGAGAAAATTTGGAACTCAAAATCTTCTGGAAGTGAATGTTGAAAACTAAAAATGAATTTTAAAAAAAAATCTGCTTCCAATGAAGAGATAAAAAAGAAAGTTGAAAACAAACAAGCAAGCAAATAAACAAACAATAACAAGAAGAACAAAGAACAAAATGTCTTTTCCAGTACTGGGAAGACAAACAAATTGATTGCAGCAAAAAATAAAAGAAAAGAAAAGAGAGAGAGAGAGAGAGGTCTTAAACTTTCTTTCTAAATGAAAGAATTGTCTTGCCACTAAGGTTACTATCCTGAGGAAGCACAAATGCAAAATACTACATAAGGAAGGGTTAAAAAGAGGATACAATCACAAGGAACAAATGAATTTTGGGGGAAAAATCCTTCTAAGTTACTTTGAAAAAACTGCTAGCATGCAAAATTTAAACTGTAAACTTGGCTGTTTTTTTTTTGTTTGTTTTTGTTTTTGTTTTGTTTTGTTTTGGGGGCAATTTAAAGTCATTCCAGTACATGAAAATGATTAAAAAAAAAAAACAAAAAAAAAATATAAGCCTTTGAGAAGACAATGGGCTATTCTTGAGGTAAAATACTGAAGTACCTCAGAAGAACAGAAGAAAACAAAAGTCCTAGGCTTTAAAAATAAAACAAAAAGCACTTAACTGTTAAAATAAGAAATCAAGAATTATTGCTAAATTCCTATGGATGGAGACCTTTTCCTGGAGGGAATCTAGAATTGTTTCTCTTATCTCCTACAGATTGAAGACGAAAAACCAAGTTTTTTTCCACTCTCAAATACCTATCAACAAGAGATTCTTGCTCAACCTTCATTCAGACATGTAACATTGAGCAATAATACATCTCCAGCAATGAAGAGAGTGTTATGAAAGTGAGCTTCAACCCTTAATTTTACATATAAAATTGATTAATCAATTATCACTAATAAAATAAAATTACCTTTAAATTGATAGATACAACTGAATTCTTTTTCAGCATCCTCATAATGTTGCATTAAAAATATGCTTTGTGGGCAGGAGAGACAAAATGGTGGGAAAAAGGCAAGAATTCCCCCAAGCTCCCTCCGAAGTTCCTTCCTCTGAGTGAGAGTGGAGTTCAGTCCAGCTTTGCTAGCGCAGACCTGGCCCTGACCCGGTACAGGCCCAAGCCAAGATGTTTGCCCCTTATCCCAAAAAGAATTTGGGTCCCATCTGTCTACAGGCCCTAGAAAAACCCCACCATGGACTCCCCTTGAATTCCCACTTAATCAAGAAAGTCTCTCCCATTCACCGGAGCCATCATCCCAGTAATCCTCTCAACAGGGCTTTCATTGTGGCTACTTTCACTTTGCCTACACCCAATTTAGCAATTTTATATTACCCTTAACCTAGCACAGTCCTTCATTGTCTATTGCCTCCCAATGGCTACTGCCCACCCTTGATCTTATCTAGACCCCATTGACCTCTCAGTCACTCCCATCAAGATCCTCCCAGACCCCTCCTCCAGTCACTCCGAACTACTTCACCGCTCCTAGATCTCTCCCACAGTCTTTCTGTATATAAGGTTCATCTGGCCTCTATTAAGGTACTCAGATTCTTTAAGAGTCTAGTCAAGTGCTCAGATTCTTAAAATCTAACCAATAGCTCACAAATGTTCAGATTCCTTAAGAGTCTGGCCTATGTGGCAGATCACTAATAAACCTTGTCTTTGACTGAAAGGCTTGGGTCACTATTTTGGGGTCCTAGAACTCCTAAACCTCAACATATGGTTCCCTGAACCTCAACAGCCCCGGGAAACCAGGAACAGGCCTTGGGAGTGACTGAATCAGCAGCAGCTGCTGGTAGTTCCAGAACTCAGAGCCCACACAACTAGTCAGAAGGAGATCACAGGGGTCTCTTTGCTGGTACTGGGGAAAGGATTCTGTATAAGACAGCACAAGTGTCAGTTGAGTATGATGGGATGATATCTAAAAAAAAAAATAAAAATGTTAAGAAAGTGACAGGCACTGGGAGAAAGGGAGAGAAAGAGGTAGAATAGGGTAAATTATTTCACATAAAAGAGGAAAGAGAAAGATTTCCCAGTGGAGGGGAAAATGGTGGAAATGACAGAGAATGCTTGAACTTTATTCTCATTGGAACTGGATCAAAGAGTGAATAACATGCACATTCAATTTGGTGAAGAAATCTATTTTACCATATGAGAAAGTAGGAGGGGAAAGGGACAAAAGGAGGGGGGAAAGGGACTGATAGAAGTGAGGGGAAATGGGAGGAAGCACTAGTCAGAAGCAAGACATTTTTGAGGAGGGACAGAGTGATAGGAGAGAGAGAATAGAATAAACAGGGAATAAATAGAATAGAAAGAAATATAGTTAGCAATCAAAACTGTGAAAAAAAATTTTGAAGCAAATTTCTCTGACAAAAGCCTCATTTCTCAAATATTTAGAGAACTGAGTCAAATTTACAAAAATAAAATCCATACCCCAACTGATAAATGGTCAAAGGATTTTAAGAGGCAGTTTTCAGATAAAGTAATCAAAACTATAATCATATGAAAAAATGATCTAAATTACTATTGAAGGAGAAATCCAAATAAAAAATAATTCTGAGATGCTACTTAATCCCTATTAGATTGACTAAGAGGACAGAAAAGGAAAATGACAACTGTTGGAGGGAATGTGGGGAAATTAAGACACTAATGCACTGTGAGTGGAGTTGTGAACTGATTCAACATTATGTAAAGCAATTTGGAATTATGCCAAAAGTGCTCTAAAATCATTCACACCCTTTGACCCAGCAATACTACTACCAAGTCTCTATCCCAAAAGAGATTTTAAAAAAGATAAAGGACCTATATGTACAAAAATATTTATAATACCTTTTTTTCTGATGGAAAAGGGTTGGAAATTGAGGGTAGGGCTACCAACTGGGAAATGACTAAACAAGTTGCAGTATAAGATTGTGAAGGACTACTATTGTTTTATAAGAACTGATGAGAAGGATCATCATTTCAGAAAAATCTGGAAAGATTTACATGAACAGATGCAAAGGGAAATGAGTAGAATTAGGAGAACGTTGTCTATAGTAACAGCAATATTGTATGATCAACTAACTGTGAATGACTTACCTATTCTCAGCAATACAATGATCTAAGACAACTCTGAAGGACCTGTGATGAAAAATGTTATCCATTCCCATAGAAAGAACTGATATAGTCCAAATATAGATTGAATAATACTTTTTTTTTACTTTTTTAATTTTTCTTTTGTCTGTGTTTTCTTTAACAATGTGGCTAATATGGAAATATGTTTTGCATGACTACACATGGACAACATATATCAAATTAATTGCCTTCTCAATGAGGAGGGGTGAGGGATGGAGAAAATTTAGAACTCAAAATTTAAAAATGAATGTTAAAAATTATTTTTCATGTATTTGGGGGGAAATAAAATGCTAAATAAATAATTTTTAAAAATTAAAAATAGATATTCTTTGTGAAATCAAGGATAATTTCTAAGTGATCAGGCATATAGGCACGTAACTGATTGCACTGAAACTATTTTTTTATTTATTCTTGGATCCCACAGTTGTAATAATCATAATTTCTGGATGATCAACTCAATTCAATCCTGTGTCCAACATTCTTCCACTATGAATTATGGTATTTCGATTAGTAGTCAGTTGAAGCCCTTCTTAATTTGACATGATAATCTACTTTCTGAGAGGTATTAGATGATAGCGTAGATAGAATCCTGGACTTATAATCAGAAAGATATCAATTTGAATCCTGACCCCTAGAAAATTACTTTCTGTGTTGTTCTGGGGAAGTTTTTCTCTTACAATCTCAGTATTTTTCATTTTTAAAATGGGGATGATAATAACATCACTTACCTACCTTGCAGAGTATTTACGAAGAGCTACCAAAATGATACATGGAAAGTACTTTGCACATCTAGATGATGATGGCGATGATAGCGGTGGTGTTGGTGGTGGTGGTCATGATCATGGTGATGTCCAAAATGAAAGAATTAAAAGTTTCACTTTACTTTGCCTTGTTTTGACATCTAGAGCACAAAATCTTAAGAATTTGTATTTGTATGTGTAAGAGGGGTTTGAAAGGTGGGGTGTCTGTGATTGATTACTATCTTATGATTTATGTTTTATGTTGTTTTCATTTGAATCAACTACAGATATATAACCCAAATATATACCTATCTTTGTTCAAATTTTTGTTGTTCATTTATTTAAATCATAAATGACTATTTATGTCCTCCGATGGGATTTTCTTGGCAAAGATATTGTAGTGATTTTCTGTTTCCTTCTCCAGCTCATTTTACAGATGAGGAAACTGAGAAAAAACAATATTAAGTGACTGGCTTAGGATCACACAGTTAATATCTGAAGCCAGATTTGAAGTCAGGTCCTCATGACCCCAGGCCCAGTGTTTATTTTGTACCATGTAGTGTTGTTCAAATCAATACATATAATATTTAATATAATATTGTATAATACAATATAATATATAATATAAAACATATAATACATAAATACATATGCATATATGTATATATGCATATATATGAATACATAAATAAATGAATAAATGGAGGCACTGGCAGAGTGACTTTGATAAATAGTTTGTCATGCATAGAGTAATCCCACCTTGATAAAGAAAAAAAATGAGAAGAGAGAACTTTGTTTTAACTTTTATAAGTCAGGCCAATATAGTTCCCTGCACTGATATTATTTCAATTGCATTTTCCTGGTAAAAATTTCTTTTTCATTATATTGAATATCTATCTACCTGTGTATCTATAATCTATCTGAAATTTCTCTATTGCACTAAAACATATATGTATTTGTGTGTTCATATTTATCTTTATGAGTGTGTGACAGTGTGCACATGCATACAGAAATATGTCTATGTCTAGTCTTAAAAAATCTATAAACCCACAAGTCTTTGATTGTTGATTATTCCAATCATTTATTATCTTTGTCAGTTTGATGGTTGTGAGGTGAAAGTTTTCAATCATATTGATTTATCTTTATTATTTTCTTAGTATTCAAAGTGTTTGTGTTTCATTACATGGCTTTTGACAGATTGCATTTTTATTGTTGAAAACCATTCAGATCATTTATTTACATGTAATGACTCGTGTGTGAGGGTGTTTTTTATATAAAAACCTGTATTAAAATCAAGTTTTATCATTAAACCAATAATATTTCTAGATCAAAAAGTAATAAGATATAATGAATTTTAATATTTACTTTTTTTTAAAATTATAAACTTAAGTAGAGATATCTTGGAACTATATTAGATTGGCTCTTGAGACATTATAATTATATTATTAATGTGAACATGGACACCTAAAAAATTCTGAAATGTTACAAATTAAGCTTAATTTATTGTATCAGCTTAAGAAAGAAGTGAAGAAATTGTTAATAATAAAGATTACATTTTTTTTTCTCAGAGAAGTGGTGGTTAACATATACCAGCACACTGTACTTAAATATCACAAAAACCTGTATTTGCTTAATAAACATTTATATGTAAATCTATTAACTTTAATACCTAAATAACTGTCATTTTTCCTCCTGCATTACTCTGCATCACTATTCCTTTCCCCCCCACCCAATGCATTGACTTATACTTATGTTAACATATTTAGTATATACTCCATTTTCCTGGTAACTTTTCACTCTGTAATTTTTCATAAAAATCTTTCTGGAGTGCTTTATAGTTTGATTATTTGTTGTTAAATGCTTTATAGTAATCTATTGAGTAAATATACTAAAATTTAACATTCCATTATTCCAAAAAATAATAGTTTTCTAACTGTAAGTGATCTTGGAAGTCATTGAGTCACAGAATATTTAAATAACTTGCCTAAGGTGACAATTCAACAGTTAGAAAAGCTGTGATTTGAACCCACTATGTGTGAATCAAAATCATCTTCTTTTCATTACTCCACACAGACATTGCCCTCTGATGAGCATTTAAATTATTATCCTATAATTATTGTTTTTATTGTCTTAATTTAAACATGAGATTTTTTTTATTATTCATAACTAAATAGAAGGTTTCCATGAAATGTTTAAAAGGATGGATTCTTTAGATACTCTTTTGTTTAGTTTTTGTTTCAAGTCTATTTTAAATCAAGAAATAATTGAGTGAAATGACAAGATAGCAAAATCTATATTATGTGTTGCCATATTATCCTATGAAATTAATAATTTTCAAATTCTTTAAGCAATGGACAAATGCATTTGTTTTGCTCCAGCTCTATCAGGTTTATTTTATTTAAATACTTATTAATTAAAAAAAATACAAACTATTTTCTGGGTATCAGATGGGACTTCAAAATTATCTCTTTGATTATTATTGACTATGAGCACTTTCAAGTGATATACACAAATAACCTTGTTTTATTCATTTGGTGGCTTTCAGAATAATGTAGTTTCTATTTTTATATCTCTTTATATTGAAATTTCTTATTATTGAAATCTTTGATATTATATTGGCTTCATGACATTTTTTAGAAAGAACACTGATAATTCAGAAATAATAGAGAGAAAAAGTCACATCAGTAAAAGTCTTCAAGATTATGATATAAAAAGATTGAAAGACTGGTTGAAGATACTGGAGGTTTAGAACCTTAAAGGGGTGTTAGAGTTTTCATAAAGCAATGGAACATTTGAGATGAAGAGAAGCATTGGAACTTGGTTACCCTCAAGTCTAAAGGGCAGCACTAGAATCAATGGACAATGTAAAACACACACACACACACACACACACACACACACACATGCATGCATGCAGGCACACACACATACAATTTAAGAAAAAAAAAAGCTAGAACAAGAGCATCAAGAAACTCTTTAATATTATAAAAGTAGAGGTAGTATAAGGCATTGGACAAATTACTGGCCTCCCTGTCAGTAAGCTGGATTTAAGAATACTCTCTTCCACATAATGGCTGTTTGACCCTGGCTAAGTCACTTAACTTCAGACTGCTCAAAGTAACTCTGACTATTCCTTGTAAGGAAGAGGCTGGCTCATCAGTATCTGCTGGAGCAGTTGATTACCTGAGACGTGTAATACGGATAACGTCATTAATTCGGCAAAAGCAAAACAAACACTTGAAACCTAGAAAACAACTTCTTAGGTATATTACATATGTCATTTTGACTAAGATCCAGGCTGGACTAGATGGATTCCAAGATCCTTTTCCACTCTGGGAATTAATCCTTTAAAAATGAGGAAAACATTACACCAGTCATCATGTCATTTACTACCTTATTATCATTTCCATGGAATAATGTTTGTTCTATAACTTCACTGTTTCCATACTTAACAAGCTGTCACAGATTGCTAAGGTTTACAATCTATTGTTTCAAATGGCTACATCTTTTTTATTATTAATATTTCTTCTTTACATTTTAAAAGGCTGGTAAATAGAACAGTTTTAAGCAAAAATATTGAGTGCATTCATCACATATTTCACAATCAAAGGTGTTGATTTCACAAGGTTAATCATGAAATGAGGTATATTTTACATTCCCCCCATTTATTAAAAAAAAAAAGGAGAGGAAATGAGAAGAAAAATGGATGAAGAATCAATTCATCAGTAAAAGAAGAGGCCCCAAGTTACTAATAAGACAAAGTGTAGAACAGGGGTGAGGAATCTGGCCTCAAGGCCACATGTGGCCCTCTAGGTCCTCAAGTGTGGATCTTTGACTGAATCCAAGCAGTTTCCCCACCCCTGGTCTAGAACTATAGTCTAGGAGTCATTAGATGATAACCATTATTCAAAATAGAACAATTGCTCAGATTCTGAGTCGTAGTTCAACAATGGACAGTGGAACAGTGGAATAACAGTGGAAATTTTAGGTGCTTGCAAATTTATTTAAGTAGAATGTTTAATTGGATCCACTAGGTGCAAATTAAAAGTACTGCATATTTTTAGGCTGGGTCAATTTAGTTTGTGACATATTTTCAAGAAATTGTCTAAATTCATCATTTTACAAAAGGGAGATAGTTTTCTTTTAAATAATAGAGATTTAAAGATAGAGTAAAATTGTCCTTTGATGACACACAAACAGCAGACTTTTTTTTAAAATTTTTTTTTTTTTTCTGTAAGTAGAGGATGCTATTACTTGGATTGAAGAGGAGTTGTCTCCTTCCATTATAATCTTCTTGAGGGCAAGGACTATCTTTCACCTCTTTTTACAACTCCAATTTTTAACACAGTGCCTGACAACGAGGTAGCACTTAAAATATTTATTGACTGACTGATTGATTGAAATGAAGTTTAATAAGGAAAGTAGGAAAGAAAACTGGGAATAGATTTCTATGAGAACTTTGAGACAAATGGAAAAGAAACAGAGGCTTCATTGAGTTCTATTTATTTTCCAAGCCTTGCCATTTAGGGATTAATTTCTTTAATGCTACAATAACATCATTGTTCCTCAGACTGTATATCGGGGGTTAAATACTGGGGTTATCATGAGGTATAAAAGAGAGGTGATTTTTTCAAAGTTTGCTGAGTGTTCGGACATGGATCTTAAATACGTAACAATGCCAGTGCCAAAATACATCAGTATGACTACTAGATGAGATGAGCAAGCAGAAAAGGCTTTGGATCTCCCTTGTGCAGATTTCAACTTCATGACAGGAACAATGATTTTGAAATAGGACATCAGTATTAGTATAAAAGATGTCACAACAAATATCAGCATAGCAATAGAGATTGAAAGCTCATTCATATGTGTGTCTCCACAGGCTGCCTTTAGTAAAGGGGCCATGTCACAGAAAATATGATGGAGTTTGGGAAAACAGAAGTGAAGAGAGAAAATTAAGCATGTCTGCCCTATCTGGCTAACAATGGAACTGATCCAGGAGGCAAACACTAGCTGGACACAAAACTTGTGGTTCATGATGACAGGATAGTAGAGAGGCTTACAAATGGCCGCATAGTGGTCATAGGCCGTTATGGCCAGGTGGGAGCACTCAGTGATGGCCAGAGTAAAAAAGAAGCAAAGTTGTATAGCACAGGCCAAAAAGGAATGTTTCTCTTCTGGGTCCTCAGATTCCATAGCAATCTAGGAAGGGTCACTGATGTGTCACAGATTTCTAAGAATGAAAAGTTCCCAAGGAAGAAGTACATGGGGGTTTGGAGAGTGCAATCAATCTTGGTTATTATGATGATGAAACCATTTCCTATCACGATACAGATATAGATAACTAAGAAAATCTCAAACAAGAGCCCTTGTAATTTGGGAAGGTCAGAAAATCCCAAGAGAATAAATTCTACCACATCCGTGAGATTTGCTTCTGTTAGTTTTCTTGTGTTTTCCATCTGTGAGAAAAAGGAATGATTACTGCTTCATTAGGGGACTCAGTTTTCTCCTCTATGAAAAACAAAAAAAGATCATTTTACCAGAAAAATCTGTAAATTCCTTTGCAGCTTTGACAGTTTATATTATTTGGTCCATGATTGCTTTTAATTCTAGTATGATATCTTGCAAGGTACTTTCTGTTAGTAGCAAGTAATATTCTATGTTCTAAGGCTCTTTGTGCTTGAAGCATTCCATATTTTTGCTCTTCAAAATACTATGAATTATAAGTCTGGGTTTCTTTACCACTCATGGATTTCTTTGGCAGTCTAATGACTCCTGTGGAACACTTTTCAGAATATTATTTTTAAAATAGACAATATATAAAAATATTGTTGTTGTGAAGTCATGTCTGATTCTTGATAACCCCATTAGGGATTTTCTTGGCAAAGATGTTAGAGTGTTTTACCATTTCCTTCTCCAGGTCATTTTATATATGAGGAACTGAGGCAAACAAGGTTAAGTGATTTGCCCAAGGTCATACAGTTAGTAAGTGTCTGAGGCCAGATTTGAATACATGAAGGGAGTCTTCCTGATTGCAGGCCCAGTGCTCTATCCACTGTGCCATCTAACTGCTCACAAAGCATGACAGATAGATAGATCATATATTAATAGATAGATATAGATATACATGTTAATATCTATATCTATATGTATTTATATCTCTAGGTGTACATACGTACACATATATACATACCCACGTGCTTTCATATATACAGACATTAACGTATAGGTACATACACACATATACATGCATACATATGTGTGTCTATGTCCAGTGCTTCTATCTAGCTTTAAATCCTGAGAACAGGGATTGTGTCTTGGAAGCTCCTTATCTTCTTTGTTCTGCATCCTTCAAGCAGTGGAAGCTCAATAGAAATGCTTGCTAACAGAGGGGGTAGGTTGTCTTCACATTTGAGAGGGACAATAAGATTTCCTACCTTCAAAGATGCTCAGTGACTGATGAGTGAATTTGCACTTGCAAAGCCTCATTATTTTGGGGTGTAGTGATTAAGAATTACAATTTGGAATGCAGCATAGCATAGTGAGCAGAAAGTTTGTCTCTGAGTGAGGAAAGCCTGGATTAAAATCCTGTTTCTGAAACATCTTGTGTAAAAGACTTCCTGTGAATCACTTTTATTGCTCTAGGCAATTCTCTAAGACTAAATTGCAGAGGTGTTGAGATGCATGGGTAGGAAATTTCCACATCTAAGAGATCCCTGGAGCAATTAAATCACAGATCTAATCCATATCATCTTTACATTTGAATGGCTCTATCAGGCTTATACAAAATTTACATACTTTTTCTCTCATTTTGACCACATGATTTCACTATGTTTTAGGAAGTTTGATCATTATTGCCCTCAGTTCACAATTTTAAAAAAATGAAGCTTAAAAATTAAAAAATTGCTGATGTCCACATAATTAATAAGCATCAGGGGGCTTAAATTCTACCCACTGAATTAGATGTCATATACAAACCAAGAAGCTCCTGACTTTTAATTGCAGAAATCTCTATGCTTCTCTAATTATCCCTCTCTAAATATGCTCTCTTAATATCCACAGGGAAAGGTAACATTGGTTTCTATCAGTCAGTAATACCTTAATGTAGATTTCTCAACTGGTTTCTTCTCCTCACATCCAGATGAGTTAGACTCACGGAGATAATGTATAGCACTTATTAGGTGCTAGACACTGGCTGAGTGCTTTGCAATAATGTCATTTGATCCTCACAACAATCCTGAGAGGCAAGTGCTATCATTATCCTCATTTTACAGATGAGGAAATTGAGGCCAACCAAGGTTAAGTGACTTGCCCTGGGTCCCAAAAGTAGTTTCCGAGGGCAAAGTTGAACTCAGACCTTTCTGACTTTGACACCAGTGCTCTATCAACTGATTGATTCTTTGTGTGTGTATACAAATACATACACAGAGACATGTGATTATGTGATACTATATATACATATATATGAGACAGTGACAGAGAAGGAGACAGAGAGAGACACACACAGAGAGTGACAGAGAGATATGACTGGAATAAGAAAAAAGAACCATGTTAGACAAGCATATTGGCAGATGGTGGGGAAGGTTTCTTTTGTCATAGTGTTCAGTGAAGGTCAAAGGACAGCCCACAGTTAACTCTGTTCCAGTCCTGCCCTGGGCACTCTCTTATCAGTGCCCCTGTTATCCCCAGCTTCATAGAGAAGGAGGAAGGTGCCTGGAAGTCCTCGTGGGGACAATTTTAGCCACAAGAAACAATTTATATTAATGCTCTAGAGATTTCTGATATTAAAAGGATTTCAGGACTCTACTTCCCTTTTGTGTAAGGTTATGACAAGTTAATCAATTCAAAGTTGAAGTGAGTTGGCAAAGATACACACACATTTAACAAATGAAAATAAAAAACAAATAAGCACACAGAGGAACTTGAAAAGAATGATATTATATGCATTTAAATCTCCTCAAAAAGTCAAAGGTTGAAGAAGGAAATGGGTGAAATTCCACCATGAATAAGTCTAACATCCTTCTTAACTTTACTTCTCAAATGACATATTTTCCTCAAATTTCAGTTAGGGAGAGTATAGTAGAGTGGGTGGGCCTTAGATCTGTTGACAGGCAGACACAGACAGAAAACTTAGTCTTCTGATCCTGGTTTAGACACTCCATAGGTATGTGATGCAGAGGAAATAATGTAATTTCTCTGAAGCTCCATTTTTTCACCTATAAAAGGTGGCTTCTAAGCTCTCTTCCAGCTCTACTTCTGTGATTTAAATATTGCTGTCCTTTATGTCCTTAACAAACTTTATCAATTTTCTATTCACAATAATTAGCCTTAAACTTTAATTACTATGAATAATTGCAGAATAAGCCCTTGCATTCTAAAACTAACTTTGCTTTTCACGTCATTTCTAGACCGTGATTCATTTTTATCAGAAAGTTATTGAATTGTGAAAACTACAAGTGTTTTCTGAGGTGGAATCTTCTTTTTCATGTGTGAGAAATTCTATAGCTTTCCAAGCACTAACTGGTTGTGTTTGCTAAATCCTGATCCTTGATTAAATATGCTCATTTGCCTTAGATCTTACAAGAGGTTTATAGATTGTCTTGTCACACTGGTACACTCCTTGAGAGAGAAGAGCTTTGCCAGTAAATGAATTTGCACTTACCTTTTTTTGGATGGATTAAACCAATCTTTAATTGCTTATCTTGACAAATATATTATAAATAGCACCCATTTACATATCTGTCTAGGCAGACAAATGCTAATGATTTAAACATTAAGATGTCTATTTTCTTCCCCCCTTCACATGTGGTAACTTTTTTTTTCCTTGAAAAAATGTGCTAAGCCTTCAAAACTTTAAAATAACATTCCTGTCCTGCTCTGCTCTTTAGGGAAAGATCTCTTCCCATGCCACTTTTTTTTAAATTGTTTCATGCCGGTCCACATCTTCTAATGCCAGCTTCCAGCTTCTAAAAAGTAATAATGAGGCAATAGGGTATATTGGAAAGACCCCTGGGATTACAATCAGGAGCTGTTGGTCCCAGTCTTAGTTGTGCAACTTATTAACTGTAAACCTTGGCCAAAAAACAAAACCAAAAAAAACCAAAAAACAAAAACAGAGACTAAGTTCCAAATTTCATGTGAAAACACAGGTGATAATATTTGCAAAATCGATAATATGGAAAAACAATTGAGAAAAGCTTTAGAGCCTGGGAGATGTTAACTTCCTCTCTAATACATACTGTTGACCTTGGGTAAGTCTCTTCACTTAAGGTGCTCACAACACTTAGGGTACTGAGCTGCATTACTAGAGTTTTCTTGTCCACGAATTCCCTATATCAGTGAGATCCCTGGGCTACTATGTATCCCTAATACTACTCATTTTCTAGTTAAACAGAGGAAATCTTTGTTTATACAGGACATGTGGGTTACTGTTCTTGATATTGGATGACAGTGGATAGGGTGCTGGGCCTGAAGTCAGGAACACTCATCTTTCTGAGTTCAAATCCAACCTCAGATATTTACTAGCTATGTGACATGGGCAAGTCACTTATCCTTGTTTGCCTTAGTTTCCTCATCTATAAAATGAGCTAGAGAAAGAAACGTAAGAAAACCCTACAGGAGGTCATGAAATGAAATGGACACAACTGAAAACTGACTGAGCAAAAAGAGATTAAAGATATTAGATTGAATTATTTAGGTCAACTCTTAGAAACAATAAGCCAAAATACCCTTAATCAAATGCTGTTTTCTCTGTAGCATTTCTCTGTGTGGAAAATAGTGTTAGATATGGTTTCCTTTTTTTTTTTTTTTTTTTAGTATCAAGCAAGTTTATTACAAAGTCCACAGGATTTAGGCTTTAGGAGTTTCTAGCTAGAAGCAGGCTCCACCCCTCTTCAGGAGGGGTAGTCCCTGAGTAAAAAGGCCAGCTTGCTTTTATGCAGTTAAATTTGGCACTGGAAATCTCCCAGGCCTGGCCTGGTCTGTTCCTTCCAGGTTCCCCCACCCCCCACCCCATCAGGGTGGAGAAGTTGCTATGCATGAGGTTCCCTAATGCTTTGAGGAAAGACAACAGCAACAAAAAGTGTTCACTAAGCATGCTCAGTAGCGATTTAACTTTGTGACCAGTCTGGGCTCTTATCTTGATCTTGGGTCTTCCTGGAACCATCAGCCCCCAGCCAGGCCCAAGGCCACCTGTAGTGCAACTGTTTCCCTGAGTTGTTCCCATAACTCTCTGCACTATTCTACCTGTGGAAACCTAAGCCGTCTAACTCTCACAATTCCCTCCTCTTCTTCTCAATAAGAATTATGTTTCCACACTTGCTGTTCCTGTTGGCTTTCCTCAAAGCGTTTTAGCATTAGTTGGCATTCTTCACCAGAGGGGGAGGAATGATCATTAGCTCTCTCCATCATCATCCTAACTCCACCTGATCCTGTTACCTGAATTCCCATAGCCGGTCCCATTGGGGTACTTTTAGTTAGCGCGGTTTCTATGAATTTTTGCACTAGTCCTCTGATACAAAGGATGATGCAACACCCTACTGCAGTTAAAACTCCCTCAGCTACGATCAGAGAGGTGATGATGGATGCTGCTATTCCCTTCCATTTGCCAAACCAAGATTCTAAACACCCCTTTAGTCAGTTATCTATCCCAGAGGTCTCTACCAACTCCTCAGCTAAAGTGGTTAAACCTTGCCATGCCTTAGTGATGGTTCTACCTGGGGCTGTAGGTATGGTTTCAGAGAGACACAAGTGTTTAACAAAAGGAAAGGATAAGGCATTTCATTTGTTTCTCATCTTTGACCCGAGAAGGTTTGTCGTTTCAGTATTACCGTTGGTTTCAGTGATGTAGTCATTTTACACACGTGTCACACACCTATATGTGTGTGTATATATGTAGATACATATACATATCTGCAATACATACATGTACCTATATTTGGATATATTATATAGATATATAGATAGATATGTATATAGTTATATGTATATAACTGTACATAACTATATAACAATAAATTTGTATATAACATATGCATTATATATATACAGATATACATCTATATCTGTATATATTTCCACACAACTCTATATGTATACATGAACTTGCGATATAAAACGCAAATATATTCACATGCACACATGCAAGCATACATTTGTGTGTGAATTTTTTGTATGCATTTGTATGTTCTGATTACTTTGCTATGTGACACAGGCTCATAAATGTATAATTACACACTGGGAAAGTATTTTAGATATTATCTAATACAATTTTTTCATTATACAAAGGAGAAACTGAGAACAAGAGAAGTTCAGTGGTTTTCCCACAGTCACATAGGATTTGAACTTAAATTCTCTTCCTCTAAACCTAACATGCTTTCCACTATATCTAGCTTGGAAATAAGCTAGATATTTCTCTGAAATCTTTGTATTTGACATTCATTGTGTTGCATTCTATTCAATTGGTATAGCCATTCCCAGATCATTAGGTACACTGTTTGTATTTTTTGTTTGTTTCTATCACAAGTATCACTGTTATTAAAATTTTTGGTGAAGGTATCCTATCTTTCTCTCATTGACCTCCAAAGGGTAACTTCTGAGTTTGCTAATTCCAAGGGTATACACAGTATAATAATTCTATTTCAAATAATTAATAATTCAAATAATCAATAATAATTCAAATAATTCATTCATGAAAAATTGAACCTATTTCCAGCTTCACCAAGAGTGTGCCTGTATTCTCCTAACTTCTGCAATTTTGTTTGTCCTAACTTCTATCATTTTTTTTTGTGAATTTAAAGGGTAATACTTTGGATTTGTTTAAATTCTACTTTCCTTATTGTTTGAGATCTTTATTTTTACTTTTTTGAAAGATTGCCTAAAGTTTTCATTTCCTCCCCTGAAAATGCTTCACATCATTTGACCATTTATCTATTAATAAATGTATCTCCTTCTTATAATTCTGTGTCAATATATTTTATACTTTCAAAGTCAAGTTTTTAACAGTTAGAGCTGATGCCTTGCTTGCCCCAAATTCCAGTGTTTCCTTCTTATTTTAATTGTATTTATTCTGCTTGTGCAACACTTTTTTTTTCCCTGGTATAAAATCGAAGCTCCTATTTTACCTATTTATAATTGTATTCAACCAAGTTCTTTCCTTATTCACAGTTATGAAATGTGTAGCCCTTATTATCTATTAAAATAGATGGTGACTTTTTTAGATTTTATTAATTTAGATGTTTATCCATATGATATTGATAGAGAGTCATTTTGTACCAAATCTTTTCCACTTTTCCCAAAAGTTCAAGTTTCACAAAGTCTCACACAAACTAGTTTGAAATACATACTTTATTGATCAATAGGCTGATTGCATTTACTTTAAGGTCTTGATAACAGCATATTCTACTATTCTCATTTTCTAATTTAAATATGTATCTGTTAGTTTTGGTAATTATAGCTATATCATTTAATTTCATATGAAGTGATAATATATAATTTCCTTCCTATTAAAAAAATCTCAAAATATCTACAATTTATAGTAATTTTTTTAAATGTTTGGTGTTTAGTTAGACATATTTAAAACTATCATTGGCTAAAGATGATTTCACTGTTTGCTATGATTGTCTCGATGATTATACCAGTTGTCCATTTGCATCAATATCTGAAAGATTTTTCTAAAAAAATTTGCCTTAAACCTTATTTCTGTTGAATAGTTCCCCATTGTACTAAATACTTCTGTGCATTAGGCCTGATGACCTATTGTGTTCCCCCTTGGCTGCTTTGGCCATACATACCCTCTTAATGTCAGTCTCTTGTGTTCTTTGTCTGTGTCCACTCTTCCCACTAGCGCTGTGGGACTTTATTGAGAGAATACACCCCAGATGCAGTATTCTGGTGCTATTTGTCTTACTTTGCCATTTCACTAAACACCTTGTTTTGAAATAACTGTACTGACTTTATGACTATCAATACCAGCCATCCACTGCAGCCCAGGCCATGGCCAGTTGTCCTGACTTTTGCCGTGCCCCTGGACTTCAATGAACCTGGAAGAAAGAATGAAGCTGATGACTTTCTGCAACTCTACCTCACTTAAACCCAATTCATAGTTGAGTCAAGACATTACCCCATGATTTCATTCCTCTTGGAAAATGAAGGGTAAAAACAAAACAACAACATTAAATCCAAATGCACTGGTGGGAGAACATGCGTATTAAGTATGTGGATCTAAACAATATCTTGAAATTGGGTTTCCTTCTCATTATTGAAGTACTTTTGTATATTGTTCTTCAAGGTTCGTTTTTTGCTCTATAACATTTTAAATAAGTTTTAACATATTTAGAAATATCCATATACATTTTTCTTACAAGAATAGTAATAACTAAAATTTACAGAACAATTTAAATTTTGCGCCACTTGTTAAATATTATCTCATTTTATCTTCACAATAAAGCTGCAAGATAGTTGCTATTATAAACTTCGTTTTATAGATGAGCAAACTGAGACAGACAAACAGTATATTACTTGACTATATTCATGTAATTAGCAATGATCTCAGGCCAGATTTGAACTTAGGTCTTCCTTACTGCAGGTGGAGCATTGTACCCACTGTGCCACCCAGCTGATTCAATCAAATAAACATTTATTAAGCACCTACTATATACCAGGCACTGTGCTAAACACTGGGGATACAATCAATGAAAAGAAAGACATCATCTGCTCTCAAGTTGCTTACAATCTAATGGGGAGAGATAACACAGAACTAAGAGGCAAGAAATCAGGGCCAGGGGTGAATAAGGGAGAAGCCAGTGTGGGATGGGTTACCAATGTTGTGTTATGAGATATTAGGGCAAAGAATACTGCATTGGGAATAGTATTATGAGGTCTGATTATGCCAGCCAGAGAAGGGTGAGTTAAAAAATACTATCAATGCCTAGAGAGAAGTCTAATGAGGAAAGGAGGCTGTTTATCTTTTCATGGTCCTGTCTCAAGTTCCTACTTGTTGTTAGGTAGTGCTATTGAGTTCTATGAGACCCAAGAGGAGCAACTCTCTGTTTGCAGGAGTAGTCACAGGTACAGGCCAGGGTAGTCTGGACAGGAGGCAAAAGCTGGTCATTTGAGCTGGGCAAGGTCTGAGAAAGCCTAAATGTGATGGGAGAAGTCAGAGGCCTAAGTGCTGTGCCTGGGTCCTTGGTCAAACTCCTTGGGAAGACTCAGGGGGAGGAGGCCACAGGTGGTTTGCATGGCAGAAGACATCTCAATGATGTGAGATGAGGAAGAGGAAAAAAAAAGAGGGAACTTTTAATGAATGTCATTTTATATGAGAAAATGGAGAATGGGGAAAGAGTGGCAGAAGATATCTTAATGATGTGTCTAGTATATTTGTCTAGTATAATTATATAACATCACATAGAAGAATCTATTAACTAACCTGTGAGGTCCTTGTTAGCATGGACTGTCTTTTGACATTCCTTTGTATCTCTAGTGCTCTAGTATAATGGCTAGAATTTAGTATTCAATAAATCAATAAAAAACTTGTTAACTTGATTGCATGTATATTGCATTGTACATGATCTTGTCATAGATTATTTTTTTATTATTTTTTTTTTGTGAGGCAATTGGGGTTAAGTGACTTGCCCAAGGTCACACAGCTAGTACGTATCAAGTGTTTGGTCTGAAGCTGGATTTGAAATCAGGTCCTCCTGACTTCAGAGCCGGTACTCTATCTACTGTGCCACCTAGCTGCCCCCCTTATCATAGATTATTGAAACAATAACCTTAGTCTGATATTTTTCTTCAAGAAAGAAGACAGTACTTTTATAGAAAATCACTAAAGATGGATGGAATTTTTGCCTGAGCAATATAATGTAAAAGTGAAAGATAAAATAGTTAACTAGCCTACTTGTAAAAAAAAAAAAATGTGCTTCAATGAAGCTTAAGTAGTAACCTACCAAACAATTGCAACAGTAGCTCTAATTTATTAAATATTTCTATATTTGCACTTTTTTTGGTCCTCCCCTACTTAATCACATCTGCCCCTTCAAAAAAAAATAGTCTTCAAGCCCATAACAATTTTTATAGTTAGAAAATAGTACTTATGTGATTTTGAGCCCAGGAGTGAAACAAGGTTTGATTTCTAGCCTCAGACCTAACCCAGGTCAGGAATTTGCAGACTTCAGATCATTTGGTCAGCAATTAATTTCTGTCCTCTATCAGACCACTGTGACAGCACTAAAACCTACAGGTACTTAGGTTGAGTTGTACTTGAAATTCTAGAAGAGCATCACACTCAATAACCCAATAAAACAGCAGAAGACTCACAGCACATTTCATCTGCCTGGATATTCCTTCAAGAACTGCAGAGAACACAGCAATAAAATAAAACCACAAATCAGGAATTAGATTAGAAGCCAACATGCAAGCAAAATTTTCACCACAAACTGTTTTGATGGTGTCAGTGGGAGGGGAAGAAGAAAAAATAATGACTCTAAAACATCTACAAGCAAAGCTTACCGAAATAACAACAGCAAAAATAATGATACAAACAAACAAACAAAGCCCTGGGAATGGGATAAAGTAGAATTCCTGGAAGAAATGAAGAGTTATAGAAAAATATATATATATATATATTTTTTAATGAGAAAGGAATATAAGAAGAAAAATGGGAAGATAAATTAAAACAGTTTTTTTAATATTATTTGACCACTTTATTCTGTAATGTGTTTTAGTTTTACAAATTGAAGTGAATTCCTGATAAAATTTAGTTCTCAGGTTTTTAACAGAAATCTTGAGTGTGATTATTTTTCCTGCAATCATAAGGTTTTCTTCTTATTCTAAGATAGCAGCTTTGGTTATACTTGGGTAAAGATTTTTTTTTTAAATTACATTTTAATCTACCTATACTATCTATTTCTTTCTTGTCTATTCCCATATTCTTGCTGGATCTAAAATGATGTGAAATATAGTCAGCTATTCTTTCTATCTCAACCTCTGTTCCTGTCATTCTGTCTGTTTCTTATTCTAACTATTTCTAACTCTCATTTTCTGGAGATATGGTTTTTCGTTTTAAATTTTTGATTTTTTTTTTTGGTACCGTTGGAACTAGTTGTGATAAAAATCTTTGTGATACTTGTATAAAATTTGTTTTAATCAATCTGCTTTTTAGTTTTGCCATGAGAAATTTTTAGCGCAAGAATTCCAACCAAATAGTATTTTACATTATTTATTTTTTCTTTTTTATAAATTAATTTATTTTTAGTTTTCAACAATCACTTCCATTAGCTTTTGAATTCTAAATTTTGTCCCCCTCCCTCCCCACCTCCTTCCCTAAGACTAAACACAATCTGTTATAGGTTATACATATACATTCCTATTAAACATATTTTCATTTTAGTGACATTGTAAGGAAGAATTAGAACCAACAGGAGGAACCACAACATAGAAGAAACAAAACAAAACAGAAGAAAAATAAAAGAGCAAATAGTATCCTTCCATCTTCATTCAAACTCCATAGTTCTTTCTGTGGATGTGGACAGCATTTTCCTTCATGAGACTTTAGAGATATCTTAGATCCTTTCACTGTTGAGAAGAACTTAAGTCTAACAAAGTTAGTCATCCTACAACATGACTGTTACTATGTACAATGTTCTCCTGGTTCTGCTCACTTCATTCAGCATCAGTACATAAAAGTTTTTTCTAGTTTTTCTGAAGTCTCCTTGCTCATCATTTCTTATAGCGCAATAGTATTCCATTACATTCATTTACCACAACTTGTTCAGCCACTCCCCGATTGAAAGGCATCCCCTCAATTACCAATTCTTTACCACCACAGAAAGAGCTACTATAGATATATTTATACAAGTAGATCCTTTTACCTTTTTTATGATGTCTTTGGGATACAGACCTAGTCATGGTATTGCTGGATCAAAGGGTCACAATCTGCTTGCCCTTTGGGCATAGTTCCAAACTGCTCTTCAGAAGGGTTGGATTACTTCACAGCTCCACCAACAATGCATTAGTGTTCCAATTTTCCCACATCTTCTCCAGCATTTATCATTTTCCTGTTTTGTCGTGTTAGCCAATCTGATAGGTGTGATGTGCTACCTCAGAGTTGTTTGGGTTTGCATTTCTCTAATCAATAGTGATTGGGAGTATTTTTTCATACGACTATAGATAGCTTTAATTTCTTCATCAGAAAACTTCCTGTTCATATCTTTCGACCATTTATCAATTGAGGAATGACTTGTATTCTTATAAATTTGACTGAATTCTCTATATATTTTAGAAATGAGACCCTTATCAAAGACACTGGTTGTAAAAATTCTTTTCTAGTTTTCTGCTGCCCCCCTAATCTTGGTTGCATTGACTTTGTGCACAAACTTTTCAATTTAATGCAATCAAATCTATTTTATTGTTTTTTTCTCAAAAAACCAGCTCTGAGTTTTATTTGCTAGTTAAATAGTTTTCTTAATTCAATTTTATTAATGTCTCCTTTAGTTTTCAGTATTTCTAATTTGATATTTAATTGGGATTTTTCATTTGTTCTTTTTCTAGTTTTTTTTTTGATTGCATGCCCAATTCATTGATCTCCTCTTTCTCTATTTTAATAATGTAACCATTTAGAGAAACAAAACTTCTCCTAAAAACTGCTTTTGCTGCATCCCATAAGTTTTGTTATGTTGTCTCATTATTGTCATTTTCTGGAATGAAGTTGTTGATTTTCTATGATTTGTTGTTTGACTCACTCATTTTTTTAGGATTATGTTATGTAGTTTCTAATAAATTTTTAATCTATCTTTCTGTGGCACTTTATTGTATATAAACTTTACTGCATCATGATTGAAAATGATATATTTAATCTTTCTGCCTTTCTGCATTGGATTGTGACGCATTATGACCTAGAACATGGTCAATTGTTGCCTAAAAGCCATGTACCACTGAGAAAACAGTATATTCCTTTCTATCTTCATTCAATTTTCTCCAGAGGTCTACCATATCTAACTTTTCTAAAATTCTTTTCACCTCCTTAACTTCTTTCTTATTTATTTTTTGGTGAGATTTATCTAATTCAGAGAGGGGGAAGTTGAGGTCTCCCACTAGTGTAGTTTTGCTCTCTGTTTCTTCCTGTAACTCCCTGAACTCCTCTAAAAATTTGGATGCTATAAAATTTGGTGCATGTATGTTTAATTATTTTTTTAGGCAATTGAGGTTAAGTGACTTGCCCAGGGCCACACAGCTAGGAAGTGTGAAGTGTTTGGTCTGAGGTCTGAATTTGAACTCAGGTCCTACTGACTTCAGGGCTGCTACTCTATCCACTGCACCACTTAGCTGCCTCATTTAGTAATGATATTACTTCATTGTTTATGGTACCTTTCAGAAGAATGTAGTTTCCTTCCTTATCTCTTTTAATTACATCTAGTTTTTGTTTTTACTTTGGCTGAAATCGGGATTGGTACCTCTGTTTTTTTTTTCTTCCTTCAACTGAAACATAATATATTCTATTCCAGCCTTTAACCTTTACCCTGTGTGTATCCCTCTGTTTCAAATGTGTTTCTTGTGGGGTGGGGAGGTGGAGCCAAGATGATGGAGGAAAAGCAGTGACTTCTTTGAGCTCTTCCCCAAACCCCTCCAAATACCTGTAAAAATGTGTCTAAACAAATTCCAGAGCAGCAGAACCCACAAAAAGAAAGAGTGAAACAAATTTCCATCCCAACTCAACTTCGATTGTTGATTGGAAAGGTCTATTGCACTGTCCTGGGAGAGGACCCTACAGCTTGGGCCCTACAGGCAAACACCAGGCCTCAGCGAACCTGGAGCAGGCCTGAGGGGACTGCATCAGGGGCAGCTGGAGCAGTTTCCAGACTTCTCAACCAACAAATGCCAAAGACAACTTAGAAGATCAGTAGGAAAGGTCTGTCAGACCATGGTGAGAGAGGAGCTGGGTCTGGCCCCAGTTCGAGTACAGCCTCAGAAAAACTGATCTGGAAGATAGATCCAGGAGAGATAATTTACAAATTATTGAACTACCTGAATGACATGATCAAAAAAAGAGCTTAGACATCTTCTTTCCAGAAATTATCAAGAAAAACTACCCTGATTTTTTACACCAAGAGAGCAAAATAGAAATGGAAATAATGCCTGATCACCTCCTGAAAGAAATCACCAAAGGAAAACTTCTAAGAATATTATGGCAAAATTCCAGAGTTCCCAGGTTAAGAAGAAAACATTGCAAGCAGCCAGAAAGAAACAATTTAAGTACTATGGAAATGCAATCGAGATAACACCAGATTTAGAAGTTCTACATTAAGGGATTGGAGGTCTTGGAATATGATATTCCAGAGGTCAAAGAGACTGGGGTTACAACCAAGAATCACCTACCCAGCAAAACTGAGTACAATCTTTTAGGGAAAAAATGGACGTTCAGTGAAATAAAGAACTTTCAAGCATTCTTGATGAAACGACCAGAGTTGAATAGAAAATTTGACTTTCAAATACCAGACTTAAGAGATGCATGAAGAGGTAAACAGAAAAGAGAAATCATAAGGGACTTATTAAGGTTGAACAGTTTACATTCCTACATGGAAAGATGATATTTGTAACTCATAAGACCTTTGTCAGTATTAGGGTAGTCGGAGGGGAAAAAATTATATACATTAGATAGATAGATAGTGTATGGGGTGTTTGTGACCTCCAAAATAATGAAATTGGATATTTTTTCTTAAGAAAGGCAAAAAGGAGTTTTATTGCTTTCTCATGAGAAAGGACATACCCAGCATCTGTTCAAGATGTCTCCAGCCAAGGTGTGTGAGGGAGTGTAGCTCAAAGCCAGTTTATGTAGACCCTAAGGTGGAACCCCCACCCTCCCACTAGCTCCTCTTCCCATTGGCTGGGCTTCAGAGCTCACAGTATAAGGGAGGAAACTTTTCCTCAGCAACAAGGTTTGTAAAAAGGCACGAAACAAGGAACTGTTGGTTCAGCAGGAAAGTAAGATAAAAGGAGGGGAGAGCCAGAGAGCCTGAACAAACAAGATACTTTTAGGGACATCGCTTGATGTACTCCCTTATATTTTAACATATTTGTGTAAACCAATAAACCAAGAAATCAGCTAATCAATAACCTAATCTCCCCCTGTTCTGTTTTCTCATCAATTCTATGGGAACCAAACTGTTAGCATTCCTCACAATAGATAGAGACCACAGGGTGAATTGAAGATGAATAGGTAATATCTGGAGAATAAAATTAAGGGGGGAGAGAGGATTATACTGGCAGAAGGAAAAAGGGATAAGTAGAATATGGAAATTATCTCACATAAAACAGAGAAGAAAAAGGTTTTACAGTGGAGGAGAAGTGGGGGAAGCTAAGAGGGAATGAGTGAATCTTATTCTCATAGGATTTGACTTAAGGAGGGAATAACATACACACTCAATTGGGTATGGAAATCTATCTTACCCCACAGGAAAAAGGGAATAAAGGGATAAGGGGGATTGACATAAGGGAAGGCAGATTGGGTGAGGCATAATCAGAAGCAAACATTTCAGAGGAGGGACAGAGTCAAAAGAGAGAATAGAATGAATAGGGCATGGGATAGGATGAAGGTAAATAAAGTTAGTTTTTTCACAAAATAACTACTATGGAATTTTTTTGCATAAGTCCACATGTATCTAGTTGCTTGCCATCTCAATGAGAGTGGGTGGGGAGGGATGAAGGGAGAGAATTTGGAACCCAAAGCTTTAAAAACAAATGTTAAAAACTGTTTTTACATGCAACTGGGAAATAAGATATGCAAGCAATGCATATAGAAATCTATCCTGCCCCACAGGAAAATATAAGGGGGAGGGTTTAAGGGAAGAGAGGGGTAATAGAAAGGAGAGCAGATTAAGGAAAAGAATGTTCAGAATGCACACTGTCTTGGAGTGGGGAGAGGGGCAAGATAGGGGGAAATTTTGGAACTCAAAATCTTGTGGAAATGAATGTTGAAAACTAAAAATAAATTAATTAATTAATAAAGAAAAAATGTGTTTCCTATAGATAACATAGTGTAAGATTATGGTTTTTAATCTATTCTGTTATTTATTTCTCTTTTATGGAAGAGTTCATCCCATTCACATTTACAGTTATGACTATTATGTGTCTCTTTCTCTCCATCCTATTCCCTCCTCCCCTATTTATGCTTTTCTTTCTCCTTTTCCCTCCTCACTAGAGTTTAGCTTTTGACCACTGCCTCCCTCAATCTGCCCTCTCTTCTATCAGCCCTGTCCTTTTTCTTTCACTTTTTCCTTACTATTTCTTTCTGTTCTATTTTCCCTTACCTTTCTTCCCACTTTCCCCTACTATTGTCTATATGACAGGTTAAATTTCTATACGTTACTGAGTATGTTATTCTCTCCTTGAGCCGAATCTGATGAGAGTAAAATTCAAGCAATGTTCATCTCTCTCCCTTCTATCCCTCTACTGTGATATGACTTATTACCTCTTTGTGTGATGTATTTAACCCTTTTCTGCTTCCTCCTTTCCTCTTCTCCCATTTCAATTTCTTTTTATCACTTCATTAGGATTTTTATCATCACATCAAAGTCAACTTAAATCCAAATCCTTCTGTCAATGTATATCTTTCTAAATGTGGTAATAAGAATACAGTTCTCAAGAGTTATAAGTATCATCTTCCCTTGGAGGCATATAAACAGTTTTCCCTTATTGAATAACATGTTTTTTTTTTTTTTAATTCCCCTTTCCTGTTTACTTTTCTGTACCTCTCTTCAGTCTTGTATTTGAAGATCAAATTTTTCATTGAGCTCTGGTCTTTTTATCAGGAAAGTCTGAAGTCCCCTATTTCATTGAATGCCCATCTCCTCCTCTGAAAGATTATACTCAGTTTTGCTGGGTAGTTGATCCTTTGTTGTAAGCCAAGCTCCTTTGCCTCATGGAATATCATATTCTAAGCCCTCTGACCTTTTAATGTAGAAGCTGCAAGGTGCTGCATAATTCTGACTGGTTCCATGATATTTGAATTGTTTTTTCCTGGCTGCTAGTAGGATTTTCTCCTTGACTTGATAATTCTGGAATTTAGCTTCAATATTCTTTGGCATTTTCAATTTAGGATCTCTTTGAAGAGGTGATTGGTGGATTCTTTTGGTGACTATTTTACCCTCTGGTTCTAGAGCCTCAGGGCAGTTTTCATTGATGATCTCCTGAAAGATAATGTCCAGCCTCTTTTTTTCATCATGACTTTTACATACACCAATAATTCTTAAGTTATCTCTTCTGGATCTCTTTTCCAGGTGAGTTGTTTTTTCCAATGTCAATATTTACATTTTTTTCTATTTTTTTTATTCTTTTGATTTTGTTTTACTGATGCATTGATGTCTCATAGAATCATTGCTTTCCAATTACTCAATTCTTATTTTAAATGAATTGTTTTCTTCAGTTAGCTTTTGTACCTACTTTTCCATTTGACTAATTCTACTTTTTAAGGATGTGTTATCTACAGTTAATTTTTGTCCTTCCTTTTCCAAGCTATTGACTCTTTCTTGCATACTTCTCATTTCTTTTCCCAATTTTTCTTCTACCTCTCTTATTTGATTTTTAAAATTCTTCTAGAGGTCCTCCAAGAAGGTTTTTTGGGCTTAAGACCAGTTCATATTCCCATCTGAGGTTTCGGATTTGGGTTCATTGACAATGTTATCCTCTCCTGAATTTGTGTTTTGATCTTCCCTATTACAAAGATACTTTTCTATGGTCATTGTTTTTCTATGTTGTTTCTTGCTCATGATGTTTGCCTTTTATCTGGTTTTTAAAGCTGATCTCTACTTTTGGGGCACAAGGAGCACTGCCTCATGCTTCTTGTGCTGGGGGCTATGGGCCTGGTTACTGGTTTTCTGAGGTGGGACTTGCTACTGGCTTGCTGGGATGCCTCCCTCCTTGTCCTGGTCCCCTTCAACCAAAGAAAGGGCCCTTTCCCATTTATGCCCATAGTCTCAAGGGCAAAAAGACTGCTGTATCTAGTGTTTCTTTTCAGGATTTTTCCTGGGGCAATATTCTCTGTTTTTTTCAAGTTCAGTAAGGGTGGGTGAGAGTAATTTACTGCTACTCCACCATCTTGACTCTCAGAAATCTAAATAGGTGGCTTTCAAACATTCAGTCTGTGGGCTAATAACTCCAGGAGCAATCCTATTGTGCTGCCACTGTTGTTGACACTATCACCACTACTGTAGCTGATTCAGTCACTCTATACCATTTAATTTCTAGCATCATAATTTGCTATTTATCTCCTTGCATCAAAACGTGGAAGCATTATCAAATACTTTACCTGATATATTAGTTTTGGTAAAAGGTACCCAATCTTTTTGTTGTAGTTTACTACTAAACTAGTGAATAATTCATTTATTTCCAAATAATTAACCCCTTATTATTAGAATGTTAGATTTACTAAAACATTCTTTTGGTGCTCATATACTTTACCCTCTCTAAGACCACAGGGGAGAAGAAATGAATACAGTGTTATTTATATATATATATATATATAAACCAAAACAAAACTTAAGTGTTGAAAATCTCTGAAATTTCAAAGCCAGAACTGTCAGGGAAATAAGTGATTAACTTATTGACATGGCCTCTGTAGAATGGTTTTATTTTCTGATGATCACGACTTTATCCTAAAAAAGCTTTTTCCCTATTGCTTTATCACTGAATATGCCCCCATTCCTATGGCCTATTATTCAGATCACTGAGGTCTTCTCTGGAATCTCCATTTGAGGAAATACCCATGCCAGGCATTTTCTTCTCAAACCAGATCTACACCTCACTTGGGGGCTATGTCTGCAACTTACTATCATGAAGATACATTTTCCTCCCTACCATCTCTGCTTCTCAGCTCCCTTTGTGTGTGTGTAGGCATGTGTGTATGTGTGTGTGTGTGTGTGTGTGTGTGTGTTCTCTTTCCTCTTTACAATATAAACTCCTTAAGGTCAAAGACTATCATTTTGAAGAAATTATCCCATTGCTGAAAAACATTCATTCTTCAAGTCTACCACATGCCTCTCCACTTTCCTTGGGTGACATTTGCTCTACTAAATCTTTACTTTTCTTATTATCAACAAACATTATGGATTATATGTACATACTTGAAAATGTGAGAAATTAATTGTTTCTCTCTTATATTTAATGACTATTGTTGTGTTAGGACCAAGGTTTTTCCCTTTTTCTATTTCCTCATCCAAAAACGAAGCAGTGTTGGAAATCTCTCTTAAAAATTTAACCAGGACAAGATCTAATCAGACAGCAAAAAAAAATTTTAAGTGGGCTAAGGATGTGTATTTCTGTTCATTGTGTTTGCTGAGACAGGTCTGGAGAAGTGTAGGATCTCTCTTTTGTCAGACAGTGATATGGAAATTGATGTCTTTTTGACCAAGATTTGGGTGATCCAAGCCCTGTACCCCCAGCTTCTCACTGTGATAGTCATTTTCTTACTGAATGTTAACCAATCAGAGTTGATTGCTACCTTTCAGCAACATCTACTCTTCAAAGGGCATGTAAAGTGTAAACCCACTGCCATGAGTGGTCTTTGGTTACATGATAATCATTTTATATATGCATATGCTGGCCTTAATAATAAAATGATTAAATTATTCAGTAACTATATATCTTGGAGTTGTTTATAATTGTCACAAAAAAAATGATTAGTACCACCTGTTGAACTAATGGCATTTGGGTATAAAATGAGACAAGGTTGAAGTTTCATTAGTTCGTTTCATTATTAAATAGATAATTAATTTTGCAGGTTACATGAGAGATAACAATACTAGTATCAGTTCTGCAACATTGTTGTTGATGAGATATTTCAGTTTTCTACAATTCTTCATGACCCCATTTTGCATTTTCTTGAGAAAGAAACTAGAGTGAGCTTTCCTTTCTTTTTCCAGCTCATTTATTTTACAGATGAAGAACTTAGGCAAACAGGGTTAAGGGACTTATTTAAGGTCACACAACTAGTCAGTGTCTGAGGTCCGAGTTGAACTTCAGAAGATGATTCTTCCTGACCTCAGGCCTAGAACTGTATCCACTGTGTCACCTAGCTATCTGTGATTGTACAGAGCTCTTTTGAAAAATCACCTCAAAATAAAACTACTCAACTCAAACTCTAAGCTAAAGTCTAAATTATAATTGGAAAACTCAAATAGAAGTCTCATATTTTGTTATGTTTGTTTATTTTCTCAACAAAATAACAAATCTTTGGACACAGATATTTGCCTCTGCATTTCCTGTCCATATCCTATTTTTTTTCCTGATTTTATAAGAATAGCTATCAGATTTGTAGCACTGAGTTTGTGTGATTAGAGTAAGTTAGAATACCCTAGGTTCAAGTTGGGCTAAGGGGTCACATGCTAGCACTGTGACTATGTATCTGTTATCAGACCTTTCATCATCACCAAGTAATTCTTTAAAACTACAAAGTATTTGACTGTAGTAGTTTCCTCACTAGGAACAATCTACATGAAATTTCTGATCCAATGGGATAAAAAAAAATCTTTCTAATTATGACTATAAGTGAAGAATGAAAGATTATACATTGCATTATGTGTAGAGAAAGATTTACAACCATACCAGTCATAAAGGAGATTATAAAAACAGAGAAATAGACTGTCATCACTATAAAATTTAAAAGATTTAGAACAAATCAAATCAATTTTGTTTTAATTAAAATATGAATATTGGGGAATATATTTGGCTCTAAAAACTTGGAAAATAACTACCATAACTAACATATAGCACTTTAAAATGGCAGGAAAAGAGAAAAACTTTCCATATATTACATAATTTGATTCTCTCAACAACATTGTGATAGAGGTCTTATTTCCCCTGTTTTATATATAAGGAAAATATATAAAGAATGGTTTAATGACTTGGCTAGGGTCATGAAACTAATAAAAGTCTGAGGCAGTATATAAGAACAGTTTTGTTTGTTTGTTTGTGTGTTTGTTTTTACTCCAAGTCAGGAAAAAAAAATCAGCACTATATTCACTATGCTACCTACCCACCTTCACTTTGATATACAAAATTTTAGAGGGAATTTCTGCAAACATACTAAAGTAGAACTATTCTTAAAAAGACCAAAAAAAAAGAGACTTCCCCTTCCCCCAAAAACAATAGTTATATTTAGCACAAGAAACACAAGCCACTAAGAACCACTTGAAAATCATTAATAATTACAAAAAAATCAAAATTAAAACAACCATTGCAATTCACCAAGTACACAAAGATAATAAAAGATAGGAAAATTGCTGGAATGACTGAGAGTAAACAAAAAACTGTTGATAGAAGATCTACGGATGAAATCAACCATTCTGGAAATGAATTTGAAATTATTCAAGAAAAAATTACTGACATTCATATTCTCCACTAAGAAGATATCTCAAGGATGTTATTGGTAAGAATAAAAGACCCACAAGTATAATATTCACAACAGCATCATTTGAAAAAAAATTGTTTTAAATCTGAAAATGAGAGGTTTCCAATGATTGTTTATTGGTGTAAAGGAAGTCTTATGGGAAAGTGATAATGAGTAAATAAATCAGTCAAATAATGCAAAATAACTCCAGAATTATTAAGAAATTCAAAATGGAAAGGCAACTAAATTTTGACCAAGGTGAGTAGAATATTGCCATAGTTAAATAATTCATCTTTCTTTCTGTAAATAATAGATCATATGATTCTGAGGAAAATATTTTGAGAAGTTTTTTTTTTCTTTCTCTTTAGATGATTTGAGAATAGAAGATGTTGGATAAAAATTGAATTTCAATAACTGTTTATGTTTAAAATGCAGCCAGTTCCCCAGGGTCTTCAAATAAAATCAAACAGCATGGGATAGTATAAATATTAGAAATGTCAGATTCAATACCAGTCATTTGATTTATGAATGAACAAAATAAAGTCCACAAAATGAAAACAAATGATTTATGGAACTCTCTTGGGGAAATTAGTAAGCTTAGTTTTTTAAATAAGCTTATATGACCTAAGTATTTTTGAAGTATCATTTTATTTTAAGAGTGGAGAAGTTTAACTTTAAAGGACAAAATGTAAATGGTATTTGTCCTTTTATAACATATGGCTATACTAGATACTGCCTTGCAATGGGAGAAACTATTCTGTACCATTGAGACTATCTGCTATAAATGAAAAAAAAAGTTTTCAAATTCAGTTAGGCAAGATTAAAAGTAAATTTCTATAGTAGTAGAAACTGACAAATGGAATTCTAACTAAAGAAAGGCTTATTAAAAATCTCTATTTCCGTCATGACTCTAGTTATTTTGTTAATAATTTTCTTAGTGCAGCAATGACAACCTTGTTCCTTAGGCTATATATCACAGGATTAAACATTGGAGTTACAATGGTGTAGAAAAGAGAGAGCACTTTGTCAATTTCTTCTGACTCACTGGCTTTGGGTTGCACATACATAATGGCAGCAGATCCATAGAATAAACCCACAACTATAAGGTGGGAAAAGCAAGTGGAAAATGCTTTGTATCTACTTGTGGCTGAGGGGAGCTTCAGGATTGGGGCAATGATTTTAAAGTAGGACCATAGTATGATCAGAGAGGAAGCCATGGAAAATAGCACAAGCACAACATAGACAGAAAGCTCATTCATAGAGGTGTCCCCACAGGCTAATTTCAGTAAAGGGGGAATGTCACAGAAAGCATGATTGAGTATGTTTGAACCACAAAATGGCAAAGAGAAAATCTGATATGTTTGACCTATCTGAACTGGGATCCCACCGATCCAAGAGAAAACCACCAGTTGGAAACAAAATTTGTGATTCATGATGAGAGGATAGTTCAGTGGCTTACAAATGGCCACATAGCGATCATATGCCATTACGGCCAATAGAAGGCATTCTGTGGATCCTAGAATTAGAAAGAAGCAAAGCTGTACAGCACAAGACAGCAAAGAAATACTTTTGTTATCTGACCAAAAGTTTGTTAACAGTTTGGGGAGTATGACTGAGGTGTAACAGATTTCTAAAAAGGAAAAGTTCCCAAGAAAAAAATACATGGGAGTTTGGAGGGCTGGATCAGTCTTGGTTATTGCAATGATGAGACCATTTCCAATCAGGATATTCATGTACATGATTAAAAAAACTGCAAACAGAAACCCTTGGAGTTTAGGAAAATTAGAAAATCCTACAAGTATGAATTCCATCACGATGGTATAATTTTCTCCTGCCATCT
>NW_020953146.1:0-20796 GCF_900497805.2 Vombatus ursinus | reverse complement strand
AAAAGATAAGTCTAGACCAAAAAAAATGTAAATGTATGCATATATATATATACACATATATAAATAATATATGTCTTTCAATTTATATATTTTCTTATCCATAATCCATTCCTATAACATGCTTAACAAACCCTGCCCTACCCTCCCCTGCCCCAACATGTGTTTCAAGGCAAAAGAAAAACCATAGTCATGAAAATTTCTGTGGTCACTGATGTTGAATTCTTGTAATTAAATGTTTAATCCTAGCTGTTATAGTTACAGAGGAAAGTAGACTCAGAGCTGCAAGGGATCTTAGAGGTCATAGGGTCCAACCCTCTCATCCTGCAGATGAGGAACCTGGGACCCAGAGAGTTTAAGTAACTTACCCAAGGTTCACAAAGCTAGTAAGTTTCAGGACTCAGTCTTGATCCCAGGTCTTCCTTACTCAAAGTGTAGTGTGCTATCTACTATGCCCTAGTAGCTTTTCCTTTTTGTCTTTTTTCATGAGTCCTACTCTGCTTTCCCAAGATTTCTCAAGGATAAAAAAAGCAATCTATCAGATACAATGTTTTCCTTGGAAGGAAAAGGTGTCCTCCTAGATATAGGAGTGAATATTTTTTCCCATTTCCTTTTTTTTTAAAAAACCATTTTAAAAGGATTGTATAGAGCTTTAAGTAAGCATGACTCATGAGCCTATTGATTTGATATCAACATGTTTGTGTTAATGATACCACTTTCAGCAAATGTTTTGTATAAAATAATGAACTTGGAAGAAACTATTCAATGAGGCATCCCTCAAAAGATACAATGGGAGTGGCTAATGAAGTAAGGGCTCGCTAGATAAGTGATTTGATTGGTAAAGGCAGTAACAGATGGATGGATGGATGTGGAACATAGCACCACCCATGGGCAAGGGGCATTTTGAATAGGTGATGAGCAACCAGTTGCCTTGAGATCCTGACAGAGAACAGGCATGTTCTTCTCCCAGGCTGATTAAATGAGATAGTAGTTGTAAAGTGCTCAGTGACTGGAATAGAGTAGGTGTTCAATAAATATTTGTTTCCTGCCTCCTTCCCTGAGTCAGTACCTTCTGGTGTTAGGTGGTAGCTACTTTGTGTAGGACTCACTGTGTTTTAATATTTCTGTAGGTATACTTCCCAACTAGATTATAACCTCTCTGAGGGAAGGGGCCATGTCTTACACTTCTTTTTGTGTTTCATTCTCCAGTGCCTAGCACAGTGCCGAACACATAATAGGTTCTAAATAAATACTGAGGGAGTGAATGAATGAATGAATGAATGAGTAGTTCAGCCCTTCTTAGGTCATAGTGTAGAATTGAAATCCATCTGAAAATCCAGCTTCACATGGGTAAATACTATTATGGTTCAAATAGGTGACAGCCCCCAAAATTAAAGCTTTCCAAAAGAGAAAAATATATCTCATTGACCCATATGACAAAAAAGGGATAGGGTCCATAATGCAGGCCAAATCCTCTTCTAACCTGGAAACAGAAAGAGGAGTGTAACAGCAGAGTCCCAAGATAGATGTTGCTCTGATGGCCAGAGTTCGATAAGGAGATAGACTAGCAGGAAAGAGACAAATGCTTCAGAAGACTGCATCAGAGATAGAAGTAGAAGAGGCAGTGTTGCAAAGTGGGTAAGGAGGAAGGAACAAGCATTTATTAAGGATCTATCATGTGCCAGACACTCTTTACAAATATTATCTCATTTGATCCTCTCAACAGCTCTGGGAGGTAGGTGCTCTTAGTTTCTCCATTTTACGGTTGTGGGAACTGAGGCAGATAAATTAAGTAACTTGCCCAGGGTTGCACAGCTAGTAAGTATCTGAGGCTAGATTTGAACTCAGATCTTCCTGACTACAGGCCCAGCTCTCTATTGACTTTGCCACCCAGCTGCCAAGAGGGTTGTAACTTGGCATCAGGAAGACTTGGGTTTGAATTCAGCCTCTCTGACACTAGCTACATGTCTATGGGCTAGAGACTGAACCTCCCTGAGCCTCAGCATTTAGCACAATGCTTGGCATATTGTGTTGTTGTTGTTGTTATTGTTATTGTTGTTTGTTGTTGTTGTTGAGTCCTTTCAGCAGCGTCCAACTCTTCATGACCCCATTTGGGGTTTTCTTGGCAAAGATACTGGAGTGGTTGGCCATTTCCTTCTCCAGATCATTTTACAGATAAGAAAACTGAGGCCAGCAGGTTAAATGACTTGTCCAGGGTCACACAGCTAGTAAGTATCTGAGGCCCATTTTAAACTCATGATGATGAGTCTTCTTAATTCCAAGCCCAGTGCTTTATCCACTGTGCTACCTAGCTACCCCTCTGGCATGTTATAGGAGCTTAATCAATGATTAGTGATTGAATAACTCACTCTGCTTCCTCATCTATTAAGTAGAGATAATTATGCCTGCTTCCCAGGGTTATTGTGAGATTCACAGGAGATAATGTATTGCAAAGCCCAGGATGGCTAGGTAACCCAGTGGTTAGAGTGCTGAGCCTGGAGTCAGGAAGACATCTTCCTGAGTTCAAATCTGGCCTCAAGCACTGACTAGCTGTGTGACCCTTCGAAAATCACTTAACCCTGCTTGCCTCAGTTTTCTCCTCTGTAAAATGAACTGGAGAAGGAAATGGCAAACCATTCTAGTATCTTTGCCAAGAAAACCTCACATGGGGTCACGAAGAGTCAGACAGGACTGCAAAACGACTGAATGACAACAAAATGTAAGGCCCTTTGCAAACCTCAAAGAACTACATAAATAACAGAGAAAGAAGCAGTATCAAAACGAGGGATTCAAGGACTAGGACCAGATTCCAGGAAAATCCACATTTTTCAGACTGTAAAAGTCTGGTATTGAGAGAATGATGAATAAAAATGCAATGTGTCCTAATTGAAGTCACGTAGCGTCCATGAGTTTAAGCTTAGGTGTGTGTCACCTAGATCACATCGACTAGTGAACTCCTCGGGCCTTTATTCCCCTCATTTTCTTCCGAAGAAACTAGGGGCTATCAGGCACGCTCATACCTTCGTCAGCAGGAATACCATCTAAACTATCTTTCTCTTAATCCACCTCTGTGGAATTGAGCAGGTTGCAGACACCTAATCACTGAAAACTGAACACATTGATTACAGGCCACATTCATTTCTACAAGCCAGATTTAAGAATGGGGAAATAGGGGTAGGGGGGAGAGGAATATGGCAAGCCAACATTCAGACCAAAAGATTTTTTCCTTGACAACTGACTCAAAGTAAAGAAATGTTGTTATATTTCTGAGGTTCAAAGAGTTCAGTCATGTCCAACTTTTTATGACCCCATCTGGGGTTTTCTGGGCAGAGATTCTGGAGCGGTTTACCATTTCCTTCTCCAGCTCATTTTACTGATGAGGAAACTGAGGCAATCAAGGTTAAGTGACTTGCCCAGGGTCACACAGCTAGGAAATGTCTGAGAACAGATTTTGACTCATGAAGAGGACTACTTCCTGATTCCCAGGATGGTGCTCTATCTAATGCATCACTAACCAGCTATCAAAATACCCAAGGGAAGGAGGGGAGCAGTAATTTAGTTCTCTTCCTCAATTAATGTAGTCAAAGGAGGTAATCATGAGATAATGAGGTGTTAATGTGTTAACAAGGTGTTCACACTTTAGGCAGAGGGAAGCCCTAAATTGAACTGGAAGGGCAGCTTGCCATTGGCAGGTTCCTAGAGGGGGGAGGGACGGTGCTTAAAAGATAACCCAGGCTTGGACCAGGACTCTATCGCCTTTAATTCAGAGAACATACAGTAGTAATAAACATTATTCAGAGTTCAGATATAGGTTGGCTCCACCCTTGTAGTGATTGCCAGAGAGGTGCATGGGTGTGAGATTGAATTTCAGGCATCTCTGCCAGCATTATATTCGATGATGCTCAACAGGCAGGGTTAAAACATGGCATTTTAAAATGCTGGCAGGGTATAATCTTACCCTCAACACTTCGAGTGAATGAATTTGATTTATTGATTTAGACTGTTTAAGTTTTACAGTTTCAGCTGTGCTGAAAGCTGCCACTTAAGGAGATTCTTGTGGGGAATAAGAATAAATCCATATGTTATGAAATCATTGCAATTTGCCCTACTACAACATAAATTAGGTTACACTTAGGTAGCTGAAGTTACTGGTATAGATGAACCCTGTAACAAAGGGTTTCTGACTTCATTCTGTACCTCTTCCCTCTCACCAGCACCCCACCCTGTCTTCATTTTCCAGATTTTAACTGACAGAGAGCCCAAAGTACAGAGCTGAATACAGAGCCACCAAGGGGCACTACCATCAAAGGCAGCGTTCAGAAGTTTGGGTGGTCTAACTTTCTGGTGGGACTTCTAAAAGGGCAGAAATGGTCCTCTGTGGCAGACTCTCAGATTTCTAATCTGATCAGTGATGCATCAGGAGGAGATGCAGAGAAGAAAGCTGATCACGTGTTACTGTTCCCTGGGGTCAATCTGCTGAGATTGATTATCTTAGTGTTGACTATAGGTTTTACCTGGGCATCAACCAGGAATTCAATATAGTCATTTATGGGAGTGATGGTGTGAGATGAATGTGGTAGGTGAGAAGATCTCCACTGTCTTTAATATGTAAGAATACGGATATCCAGAAATTGGGGCATTGAGCTATGGGTTAACACAGAGTTATTATTGGTAAGTTTCTAATAAAGCTGTGTGTGTTCAAAGAGTAAGGTTGAAACTCATCAATATCTAACTTAAGGGGCTTAAGAGGAAAACCAAATTGCCTATTCACATTTTTTTAAAGCAAACTACTGATTTTATTAGTGTAGGGAATTCCCAGTGAGGAAATTCTTTTCACCAATGCAGATTGACACCAATTTATATTCTTAGAGTTGCCTAGGCCACTGAGATGTTAACTGTCTTGGCCAGGGTCACAGCAGCATGGCATGATGGATAAGGCACTAGACATGGATTCAGGAAGACCTGGGTACAAATCCTTACTAGCTATGTAACTCTGGGCAAGTCGCTTAACTTTTCTTTTTCCTCATCGATAAAATTAGATGGTTGGACTTGATGTTCTTTGGGTCCCTTTTATCCACTATGCCACACTGCTATTCACATCAGATGGTGACAATACACCTTACTTGAGTTCAGAAATTTAATTTAATTAAAACTAGATTTATTGAACACCTTCTATGTGTTACGTACTGTGCGATGTGCTGAAGGGGGTGGTGCTTTTAATTGAATAAGGTGTATTAGTTGTTTCCCCACCTCTTGCCAATTAAGAAGCTATAAGGAGACATCAGTTGATGGAATAAAGATGTTTGTAATCTGAAAACTGCCTTTTGAGGTAGTGTTTCTTATGCTGGGAATCAAAAATTTGGGGGAGATTTGATAGACCAACAATCAACTTATTGCCCTATAGAATTTTGATGGGATGTGTGTGTATATGTTCATTAACATTTGCATGGAATATCCACAAAACTACTACCATTATCTATTATTGGCACCTTGATAAGGCTGTGATCTCATTTGGGGGAGTGCTCCCTCATTTTATATAGACCAGAACCTCTTCACACCTTCTCAACCCGTTGGGTTCTCATCTATATTTTTACATAAGTCCTCCATGTAGGATCCATCCATTTTTTTTTGATGGGCCAATTTTATGGGCTGAGCATTCAAACATATTATTACTAATAAGGAAGAAAGGAAATAAGCATTTATTAAGTGCCTATTGTGTGCTAGGCACTATGCTAAGTACTTTACAAATATTATCCCATTTGATCTTTACTACAATCTTGGGAGGCAGATGCTACTATTACCTCCATTTTACAATTAAGGAAATAGAGGCAAAGGTTAAGTGCCTTGCCCAGGGTCACATAGTTAGTAAGTATCTGAAGCCACATTTGAACTCAGTTCTTTCTAACCCCAGTGTTGTAACCACTGTACTGCTTCATTACTAATAAGCTTTGAAAAAAGACAAGGTAGACAGGAAACATGTCTGAAGTAGAAAAAAATGGAGAATTAAGTGATGGAAAAACAGCAATTGCAGTGCTATGCCCAGGATTGTTGGTACAATAAAGGCTGATGAGTCTGGGTTTAAGGTGTATTATGTGCCTGTGATCTCATGGTCCCAATATTTTAAAAGAATATGTCATTATTTTTCTATCATTTTGGTATCATTTGTATAATTTTGTCTATCATTTCAAAAAGGATAGAAATGGAGAATGATTTGGCAAACCCTGAGAAAACCAGCAAGTATAATAACATTGTGTTCTTCCTAGCTTCCAACTGGATATAAGCTCCTTAAGGAAAGAGACTATTCTCCATTTTGTTTGTATCTTCAACCTAACCACTTCCTTAAATAAAAGTTTGGTTATATAGCAACTTACACATTGTAGGAGTTTAATAAATATTAGTTACGTTGAATTCAAGGGACTACTGAAGATCAGGCATGAGAACCAAAGAAACCAATCAACCCATGAATACAAATAATTTCCACTAATAAGCAATATGTGTGATTATACAAATCCACTAATATAAATAATAAATTATAACAATTTCCCCATGGTAATCTATAAATTAAAACTGTAGCTTTCGGTGCTTAAAAAGGCATAGAATTTCATTAACAATTCTCAGTCCTATTGGCCAATGGAGGCAATATGGTGCGGTGGAAAGAGTTTCAAACTTGGAATCAGCACTTTGCTTGGTACCTGAATTTAAATTCCATCTCTGCCACTTACTAGTTATGTGACCTAGGATAAGTCACTTTGTTTCTCTTGGTATCAGCTTTTTCATCTGCAAGATGATCCTGTGATCTATGACCTTAAGTAGTTCAGCAGTCCCTCAAAAGATGACAGTAGCTTCAAGGCAGAAGATTCTGCCCTTCTAACTGCTAGCAGAGCCATCCCAAGGGGTATGCATCCTATCATGGGTACATATTGGTTCCACTCCAATGTTTTTATACAAGTATAAACCTGGTATCATAGGTTCTCACATGACACAAAAGGCACTAGGACATTTTCTTACATCTCTGGCTTATTGTCCTACTTGGAAAATCTCAGAACTTCATTTGTGGCACATCTAACATTACCCCATGGTTGTCATCAATGCCCTTTGCAAGTGCACAGTTCGTAAAGCTCAAAGAAGAGGGTGTAGTGGGGAAGGAGGAAATTTACTTAATGGCTATCAGAAACACATAGAATTCTTACCCCAGGTTATGGAAAAGATTTGCCATTGGACTTTTAGTTAAGATGGCTACAGAAAAGGTCCTAGAGGAGCCCCATTGTCCTGCAAACATTCTAACAAAGTTCTAAAAACGTACCAGAAAAAATCAATGAGAAAGGAACCAAGGTAAAAAAGATTCTAAGCTCCTCTCTCCACCCAGGACTGCAGAATAATATTTCCAGAAGACTACAGATCCTTTGAGCAGAGGCAAGCCAAGGGAGACAGAAGCCATGGTGCCTGCATAGCCCAGAGAGGAGCATGGGGAGCAATCAAAGATTGTTCTCATGGGGGAGAGATGTGTTATACATTCAAACCTGTCTTTTGGGAATGTCATTTTGGCAGAAACAATATGGTACCATATAGAGGTACCATAGAGGATTGCAGTCGGAAAACCTGCATTCAGATCTCACTTCTGTTCCTCACTATCTGTATGACCTTAGGCAAATCACTTAACTTCCCTGGCACTTGATTCCCTCATTTAGAAAATGGAGGTGGGGGGGGCGCAGCTAGGTGGCTCAGTGGATAGAGCACTGGCCCTGAAGTTGGCAGGACCTGAGTTCAAATCCAGCCTCAGACCAAACACTTGACACTTACTAGCTGTGTGACCCTGGGCAAGTCACTTAACCCCAATTGCCTAAAAAAAAAAAAAGAAAGAAAGAAAATGAGGGAATTGGATTAGATGTCCTCTTAGGTTTCTTCTAGCCCTAAATCTGTGATCCTACTTTCAACATTACTCTCCTAAGTTCCCCAGGCTTTTAACGTTGGAATTGGTTGCTTTTGCTGTCCACATCTAGCCTGACATGGAGCCTTGGCAATTTATTTTTTGTTTCTGTTTTCAGATCTGTGCTTTCCATTCCATTTCTGCAGCCCTAGTCTAGGCCCTAACCTCCTACATCACTTAAACAGCCTCATAGCCAGCTTCCTGGACCTTACAGTGTGCCCTCCTCATCTTCCTTAAGCATCATTTTGATCATATCCATCTCATTCTTAGAAGCTTCCAATAGCTCCCGATTGCCTCTTGAATCAAATTAAAACTCTAATAATCAACTTCAAGATTCTCTACCAATTAGTTGCCCTCACCCCTCCCCTAAATGATAGGAGATTTTTACCGATGTTCTTAATGGAAATCTTCCTTCTTTTATTCCTCCCTAGCTCAGATCTGGGAATCATCCTGACAAAGCAAAATTGTGAAGTATACAAAATTGATCTTCAGTGTCCCCTAATGGTGAGAATTTCAGGCTTAATGGCAGGCCCGTGGGGTGACTGGTTAGGGGTAAGGGGACCACCTTCAAATCACACACCTGCCTGTACCTATTCTTTGTACAAGGCCAGCCTTAGTCCTAGAGGGACTCTCTTAAAGATGTTACTTTCAACAAAAGAATCAAGGTATATGCCCTTTAAAGTAATATCCCTTAAAGATCACTTTAACAGTTCGTGTTTTCCCTTATACTTTTCCCAATTTGAAGAATTTATTTAAAATAAATATCATTTAAGGTGACATTTAAGAGAATGTTATTTTCAATAATAAATGAATATTATTTTCATAAACATTCCAAATAAAGCTACTATAAATGCTGGATCATTTAACAAGTTAAAGCCGAGTTTAAGGCTGTGACTTATACAATGCTAATTTAAATTCATAAAAATAGTTCATATATACATAGTGTTTGAAGGTTTGCCAAGTGCTTTGTGTATAGTATCTCATTTGACTATCATAATAAGCCCATGAGGTAAGTACAATTATGAGCCTCATTTTACAGATGAGGACGCTGAGGCTGAAAAAGATGAATTAACTTGCCTAGGGTCACTTAGCCAGTAAGTATCTGAGGCAGGATTAAAATTTACACCTTGGAAATGAGCAAATGCTACATGGAGTCACCTCCCGACTCCAAGTCCAGTACTCTACTGTATTCACTAGCCATAGAAGGTAGATAAAAGGATATGTTGACTACATTTTTATTCTGGATGTCCTTCTAAAACCATTGGTCTTAGTTGTTAGGTTTGATCCCAACACTTGGTAATTTCCAGATCAGCAACAGTGGCTTATCTCAGCCACAACTGTTATTGATACTTCATTATCATCTTAGCTCTACTTCTTTTTAAACAGGGCATCACTCCCTTGGGAATATTAAACCCACTGTCTTAAGAAACCATTCTCTTTGTAGCTGAGGAGGAAGGAAAAACTGAAAAGTTTGGGTTTGTTGCAAGGTTGGATGAGATTGAAAGTTGAAAACTCCTGGTGGAAAAGCTAAAGGGGACTGCTTAGAAGGTTAGCTGAAGACATGGCTCATAATTATTAATTTGATTTTTTTCAACAAGCATTTATTAAGTGCTACTTTGTGCCAGGTACTGTGCTAGGCACCATGGATAAAAAGACAAAATAAGGACTTCCACTTCCGGGAGCCAAGATGGTGGAGTAAAAAGGCAGTCGCTCTCACCCTCTTCTATCAACCTCTGAAAACCCAGAAAATATCACCCCAGAAAAAACCCTGAAACACCTGAACCATAAGAAAGACGGGGTACAGCAGTGCAGTAGCCCAGGTAGCTCGAGGGATTAACAGGAAAGGCCCCTCTTACCCTGGGGGAAGGGGAGCAGTACAAAACAGGAGTCGCCCAGCCAGCTAGTGGAAAGACCCATTTCAGCATGCCAGGAGGAGATTCTGGTGCCTCTGCATTCTACAGCAAACAGGTCTCCCAGTGCCTCAGCAAAAATAAGGAAAGCAGTACTACAAAGGGCCCCAGGCAGATAAGCCCCGGAGCATTTGTCTGAAAGGAGCTGAAGAAAGCAACGTGGAGGTGCCAAAAAGTTCCAACCTTGTTGATTCCAGCCCAACACCAGGTAAGCTGGCAGAACCCTACAGCCTCCAACTGCCAACCAGGAGGAGATCCCGAAGCCCAGGTGGTTGAGCAGGCAAACACCAACAGCTGTACCTCCGAGTGCCTCAGTGAGGGTGGGGTAACTGGTGGAAACCAGCTCAGAAAACCACCAGGTGCCTCAGCATTCTACAGCAAAGAAGTCTCCCAGTGCCTCAACAGAAATAAGGGAGGCAGCACTGCAAGGGGCCCCAGGCAGATAAACACCTGGCAGCACTTATCTAAAAGCAGCTAAACAAAGCTAAAGGAAAGGAAAAGCAGGCAACCTAGATTTACCTGAAAGTCCCAGCCTTCCTGATTACAGCCCAACACTAGATAAGCTGCCAGAACCCTACAGCCTCCAATTGCCAACATAAGAGGCCCCAGCACACAAAGCCAGTGACCAAGACCTAGGCTCCCAACACAAGAAGCTTGGGTCAGTGCCCTCTGCTCCCCAGCAGGAGAGTTTAATCTCTTTAAAGGCCAGGGAATAAAGAAACACCATGAGTAAAAAGAAACGTACAATAGATTCATATTATGAGAAGAGTGAAGATCAAGACAGAAATTCTGAAGAGGACAACACTGTCATCAAACCCACATCTGCAACATCAAAAGGGAATATGAACTGGTCTGAAGCCCAAAAAGCCTTTTTAGAAGAACTCAAGAAGGATTTTAAAAGTCAAATGAGAGAGGTAGAGGAGTCCTTTAAAAGTACAATTGGCCAATTGGAAAAAAAGTACACTGCAGAAAACAAGTCCCTAAAACACACGATTGGCCAATTGGGAAAAAAAGTACAATGAAGAAAATAAATCCCTTAAAAATACAATTGACCAATTGGAGAAGAAAGTACAAAATCTAACAGAAAAAAAAACAATATGTTAAAAATTAGAATTGAACAAATGGAAACTAATGACTCTATGAGAGAACAAGAATCAGTCAAACAGAAACAAAAAAATGAAAAAATAGATGAAAACATAAAATACCTCATGGGTAAAACAGCTGACCTGGAAAATCAATCCAGGAGAGACAATTTAAAAATCATAGGCCTACCTGAAAGTCATGATTGAAAAAAAGAGCCTGGACAATATCCTTCAAGAAATCATAAAGGAAAACTGCCCTGAAGTCCTAGAACCTGAAGGTAAGATAACTATAGAAAGAATCCAATGCTCCCCACCTGCAAGAGATCCTAAATTTAAAACTCCAAGGAATATAATAGCTAAATTCCCAAATTACCAGATTAAAGAGAAATTAATGCAAGCAGCCAGAAAGAAACAATTTAAATATCATAGAACCACAGTCAGGATTACACAGGACCTTGCAGCCTCTACATTAAAAGACCGTAGGGCATGGAACATGATATTCCGTAAGGCAAAGGAGCTTGGAATGCAGCCAAGGATTAACTACCCAGCAAAAATGAGTGTGATTTTTCAGGGAAGGAGATGGATATTCAATGAAACAGGGGACTTCCAAATGTTCCTGATAAAAAGACCAGAGCTCAACAAAAAATTTGATCTTCAAGTACAAGATTCAAGAGAGACATAAAAAGGTAAATGGGACAGAAAGATACAATATGTTGTTAATAAGGGCAAAATGTTTACATCCCTACAAGGGAAGATGACACTTGCAACTCTTGAGAACTGTATTGTTATTATACCATGTTAAAGGAGTATACATAAAGGGGGTGGATATAAGTTGACTTTGATGTAATGATAAAAAAAAATTGATCAAGTGGGTTAAATGGATCCAAGTGGATTAGTCTGAGCTAAGAAAACGTACTGAGAAAGAAGGAGGCAGACAAGGGTAAACTACTTTACAGGAAAAGACACAAAAACCTATTAGAGCAGAGGTAAAGAAGGGAGTGGGATGAGCATTGTTTGAACCTTACTCTCATCAGATTTGGCTCAAGAAGGGAATAACATAATCAGTTAGGTATAGAAATCTATCTTGCACTACAGGTAGTAGGAGGGGAAAGGGGAAAGAAAAGGGAGGGGGGATAGAAGGGAGGGAAGAAGCAGTAAGGGTAAAGGAAGAAAAGGGAAAGGGATAAGGAGGCCCTGGTCAAAAGCAAAACACTAGTGAGAGGGGGAAAGGAGAAAGGAGAAAGAAAAGCATAAAGGGGGGAAAAGGATGGAGAAAAAGATACAGATAGTAATCATAACTGTAAATGTGAATGGGATGAACTCTCCCATAAAATGGAAGTGTATAGCAGATTGGATTAAAAACTATAATCCTACAATATGCTGTTTACAGGAAACACATTTGAAAAAGAGTGACACATACAGGGTAAAGGTAAAAGGCTGGAGCAAAATATATTATGCTTCAGCTGAAGTAAAAAAAGCAGGAGTAGCAATCCTGATCTCAGACAAAGTAAAAGCAAAAATAGATCTTATCAAAAGAGATAAGGAAGGAAACTACATCCTGCTAAAAGGCACCATAGACAATGAAGTAATATCATTACTAAACATATATGCACCAAATAGTATAGCATCCAAATTCTTAGAGGAAAAGTTCAGGGAATTACAGGAAGAAATAGACAGCAAAGCTATAATAATGGGGGACCTCAACCTCCCCTTCTCTGAACTAGATAAATCTAACCACAAAATAAACAAGAAAGAAGTTAAGGAGGTGAATAGAACATTAGAAAAGTTAGGCATGATAGAAGTCTGGAGAAAACTGAATGGGGATAGAAAGGCATATACTTTTTTCTCGGCAGTACATGGCACATACACAAAAATTGACCATGTACTAGGGCATAAAAACCTCACAATCAAATGCAGAAAGGCAGAAATATTAAATGCATCCTTTTCAGATCATGATGCAATAAAAATTATATGTAATAAAGGGCCATGGAAAGATAGACTAAAAAATAATTGGAAACTAACCTAATCCTAAAAAACGATTGTGTCAAACAACAAATCATAGAAACAATCAATAATTTCATTCAAGAGAATGACAATAATGAGACAACATACCAAAACTTATGGAATGCAGCAAAAGCAGTTCTTAGGGGAAGTTTTATATCTCTAAATGCTTACATAAATAAAATAGAAAAAGAGGAGATCAATGAATTGGGCATACAACTAAAAAAACTAGAAAAAGAACAAATTAAAAACCCTCAATTAAACACCAAATTAGAAATATTGAGAACAAAAGGAAAAATTAATAAAATTGAAATTAAGAAAACTGTTGAACTAATAAATAAAACTAAGAGCTGGTTTCATGAAAAAACCAATAAAATAGATAAACCTTTGGTTAATCTAATTAAAAAAAAAGAAAGAAGAAAACCAAATTACTAGTATCAAGAATGAAAAGGGTGAAACTACCACCAAGGAAGAGGAAATTAAAACAACAATTAGGAATTATTTTGCCCAACTATATGCCAACAAATTTGACAATCTTAGTGAAATGGATATATATTTACAAAAATATAAATTGCCCAGATTAACAGAAGAGGAAGTAAAATACTTAAATAACCCCATCTCATAAAAAGAAATTGAGCAAGTCATTGATGAACTCCCTAGGAAAAAATCTCCAGGGCCGGATGGATTTACATGCGAATTCTATCAAACGTTTAAATAACAATTAATTCCAATACTATATAAACTATTTGGTAAAATAGATAAAGAAGGAATCTTACCAAATTCTTTTTATGATACAAATATGGTGCTGATACCTAAACCAGGAAGAGTCAAAACAGAGAAAGAAAATTATAGACCAATTTCTCTAATGACTATAGATGCAAAAATTTTAAACAAAATATTAGCAAATAGATTACAGCAACTTATCACACGAATAATACACTATGACCAGGTAGGATTTATACTAGGAATGAAGGGCTGGTTAAATATAAGGAAAACTATCAGCATAATCCATCATATCAACACCAAAACTAACAGAAACCACATGATCATCTCAATAGATGCAGAAAAAGCTTTTGACAAAATACAACACCCATTCCTATTAAAAACACTAGAGAGCATAGGTATAAATGGAATCTTCCTTAAAATAATAAATAGCATCTATCTAAAACCTTCAGCAAGCATAATATGTAATAGGGACAAGCTAGAAGCATTTCCAATAAGATCAGGGGTGAAACAAGGATGTCCATTATCACCACTGTTATTCAACATCGTACTGGAAATGTTAGCTTTAGCAATAAGAGAAGAAAAAGACATTGAAGGCATTAGAATACGCAAGAAGAAACAAAGCTATCACTCTTTGCAGATGACATGATGTTATACTTAGAGAATCCCAGAGAATCAAGTAAAAAACTACTTGAAATAATAAACAACTTTAGCAAAGTTTCAGGCTATAAAATAAACCCACATAAATCATCGGCATTTCTATATATTACCAACAAAGCCCAACAGCAAGAGATAGAAAGAGAAATTCCATTTAAACTTACTGTAGATATTATAAAATATCTAGGAGTCTACCTCCCGAAACAAACCCAGGAACTCTATGAACACGATTACAAAACACTTTTCACGTAAATAAAATCAAATCTAAATAATTGGAAAAACATCAGCTGCTCATGGGTAGGCCGAGCTAATATAATAAAAATGACAATTCTACCTAAGCTAATTTACTTAGTCAGTGCCATACCAATCAAACTACCAAAAATTATTTTATGGAGTTAGAAAAAATAATAACAAGATTCATTTGGAAGAACAAAAGGTCCAGAATATCAAGAGAACTAATGAAAAGAAATGCAGGGGAAGGTGGCCTAGCCATTCCAGATCTTAAATTGTATTATAAAGCAGCAATCATCAAAACTGCTTGGTACTGGCTAAGAAACAGAGTGGTGGATCAGTGGAACAGGTTAAGTATGCAAGACACAGTAGTCAATGACTACAGTGATATATTATTTGATAAACCCAAAGACCCCAGCTTCTGGGATAAGAACCTACACTTTGAAAAAAACTGCTGGGAAAACTGGAAAAGAGTATGGCAGAAACTAGTCATAGACCAAAATCTCACACCATATACCAAAATAAAGTCAAAATGGGTACATGATTTAGACATAAAGGCTGATACTATAAGCAAACTGAGAGAGCAAGGAATAGTTTACCTGTCAGATCTATGGAGAACAGAAGAATTCATGACCAAACAGGAGATAGAGAACATTACGAAAAGCAAAATAGATAATTTTGATTACATTAAATTGAAAAGTTTTTGCACAAACAAAGCCAGTGCAACTAAGATTAGAAGGAAGGTAGAAAATTGGGAAAGAATTTTTACAACCAGTCTCTCTGATAAGGGCCTCATTTCTAAAATATATAGAGAATTAAGTCAAATGTGTAAGAATACAAACCATTCCCCAATTGATAAGTGGTCAAAGGATAAGAACAAACAGTTCTCAGATGAAGAAATTAAAGCCATCTATAGTTACATGAAAAAATGCTCTAAATCATTATTGATTAGAGAAATGCAAATCAAAACAACTCTGAGGTACCACATCACACCTGTCAGAATGGCCAACATGACAAAACAGGAAAATGATAAATGTTGGAGAAGATGTGGGAAAATTGAAACACTAATGCATTGTTGGTGGAGTTGTGAACTGATCCAACCATTTTGGAGAGCAATTTGGAACTATGCCCCAAGGGCTATCAAAATGTGCATACCCTTTGACCCAGCAATAGCGCTTCTAGGGCTATATCCCAAAGAGATCACACAAATGGGAAAAGGACCTACATGTACAAAAATATTCATAGCAGCTCTTTTTGTGGTGGCAAAGAATTGGAAATTGAGAGGATGCCCATCAATTGGGGAATGGCTGAGCAAGTTGTGGTATATTAATGTGATGGAATACTATTGTGCTATAAGAAATGATGAACAGGCTGACTTCAGAAAAACCTGGAAAGACTTGTATGGTCTGATGCTGAGTGAAGTGAGCAGAACCAAGAGAACGTTGTACACAATAACAGCCACATTGTGTGATGACTGATATTGATAAACTTAACCCTTCCTGGCAATACAAGGATCTAAGACATCTCCAGAGGCCTTGTGATGGAAAATGCTATCCACACCCAAAGAAAGGACTATGGAATCCGAATTGTTATTTTTTTTCTCTTCTGTTGAGTTTTGTTTCCTCTTTCTGATGGTTCCTCCTATTGGTTTCAATTTCTACTTACAACATCACTAATGTGAAAATATGTTTAATATGAATGTAAATTTATAGCCTATATCAGATTATGTGCCGTCTTGGGGAGGGTGGTGGGGAGGAAGGGGGAGAAAAATTTTAAACTCAAAAGCATATGGAAGTGATTATTGATAAATCAAAATAAATTAATAAAAAAAAGGAAAAAAAAAGACAAAACAAACAACCCAGTCCCTGCCTTCAAGAAACTTATGTTCAAGATATGTAGAAAGTTGGGGGTGAAGAAATGGTAACTGTCCCCTACTCGTGTACCCACCAGAATAAAACCAAAAACTACAGTGAAGGGCAGGGAAATTAAAGATACTTATGTGCCTGAAATAGCTAGATCTGTGCAAGTTCCTACATTTGATAGATTTCTCCTTTAAGGAACAGATGATCAGTACACTGTAAATCTGTTACTTAAACGCCTACCCCTAGAGCATTGGTGGGGTGTCTCATACATCATTCAGCTGGCAGTCTGCTCCTTACTTTGGTTCATCTTCAGCTTCTCTCATCCCTTGACCTATCCTGATGATTCCTCAACTTGGCTACTTTTCTGAACTTCCATGCCCGTTTGTTAATCCAGCCTGCTTCTCAGGCTCCCAGGTCCATTCCCTCTCTTCTCTTACCCTTTCAATTCTTGATCTTGTTCATTGATAGTGATCTGACCATTGCCTACTTTTTCTTCCATTGCTTGATTCAGCTATTTGATTATTTCTACCTTTGTGCATTGTAGAATCAACCTCAGTAGTTGACTATCAGAAAAAGTAGGCATTCTTGACATACTTCATAGCCCATAGACAGGGAGGTCTTGGAAGCTGAAGAATGTTACTCTGCAGCAGCAGTTTAAGTAAAATAAAATGTTATCTTTCAGGACCAGGAAATATCACTTCAGAATGAAAAAACACTGGCTCAGGGGATAAACAGAACAAGATACTCTTTATATACAATCCTATCAATCTTCCAAAAAACATTTCTCCATATGAACAGAAGAGCCTTCGTGGCTAATTTTATCTTGTATTACTTTTGGACTGATTCTTCTTGGAGTCTTTTATTGATTGATTCAGGGCAGACTTCCTGCTGAATGACCTTTATCACCTTATCTAGAGAATTTGAGGACATCCCAAAGAAGCTCAGACAGACTTTCATAAATCCCTGAGGACAAAGTTGACCAGCCACCAAACTAGGTAGCTCCCCACCAGGGAAAGTGTACACTGTAACTCTAGTATAGGATATTCCATGAATGTTAGCCAAGGAACTGATGTGGAATGAGCTGACACTGTTGGTCCACTTCATGGAGAATAGCTGGTGAAAGCCATTGTGCAACCTTTGATAGAAAAGCCAGGTACTATTTCTCCATTCCTTCAACATTACTTGGATATTAAAAACTTGAATGAATGGATGAATTAGGGAATAAAGTATTTATTAAGCAACTAGTCAGGCCTATTCCTTATTTTTGAACCCCAACATTTCTATCTCAATTGACCAGGAAAATCCACGCAAATCAAGAGGGAGGGGAATTGATTCAGGGAAGGGAAGAGGGACTGCTTATGTTGTGGCTGACTTATCTATTTAGCTGGATGCCCTGACAAGGAACATAGGGGGTCAGTAAGTAGGTAACAGTTAGGTACCATGGTAGGTGGAGTATTAGTATTATTAGGGGGAGTAACTACCTAGGGGTATGCTGACAAATATTTAACAATCATCTCACTAAAAAAAAAAGTAAGCATGAATTACTTTTAAGTTTAATCAGCATATTTAACATTTTCTCCATCACTTTCTTAAGTCTAGTTAATGAACAAAACAATAAATCAAGCCCTGATTTGCAGGATCCGCCACTTTCCGAAGTGTAGGTGAAAATTTAATAACAAGTTCTTGAGAGCCTGGATGAGCCAGCTTCAGTATGTCACTGTAACTAACCCTTTACAGTATGACAACTTCCTAAGTCCTTCCTATTGGGCCATTTGTTCCTGACAATGGAACTTTTAGTCCCTGACCAAGTACTCTGGATGTAGGCCCTTACTGATATGAAAGATGTAAGGAAACTTCACAGGTCTAGCTTTGGCCTGATGGTAGCAAATGCTAGTACAACTTGAGCTGGTCATGGCAAAGACCACTGAAGAGTGTTCCCTGAAGTTAGGCCCAGGATATTACAAGGACATGCCCTTTACAGACCCAGGTGGGAAATCATGACAAGCTTCTCATCTAGGACATCATTTGCTCCCTCTGAATGTCATCTGGTCCCCCTTGTTCTGGGTTCTTAGCTTTCAAAAGTTAATGTTGCATTACTTTCAAATTACCTAGGGGACAAGGTGAAAGGTCTCTTACTACATTTAACCCTTTCCCCTTTGGATTCCATGCTGCCACCATTACCCTTACTATACTGTCAATCCAGAGCTTCCTGACAAATACAGGGTATCTGATATGTTCTTAATGTCACTGAAGCTCTTTTCCTCTACAACTATGCAATGAATTTATAACTAAGACCTAACTTGTGCCCAACCTGTATTCATTCCCTTACCAAAACCAAAAATCTCATCTGATAGGAATTCCTGGAAACAAATCTGCAAAAGGGATCCATTCACCTTTCTAACTCTTCTGAGGGGAATCAAGTCCTCTCTTTGAAAAAGAAAAATGATTGAGGGACTCCACCTGTGCCAGAACTACAGACCCTCAACACTATAAATGTGAGAGGCTAGTACCTTTCCCCCTAATACTTGGCAGCTAAGCAGTAAAAAAAAGCCTTCGACCTGAAATCTGGAATACCTAAGTTTGAATCCTACTTCACACACTAGCTCTTGTGACCCTGGGCAAATCACTTAATCTCTCTCAGCCTCAATATCCCCATCTGTAAAAGGAGGATTATGATATTATTTACCTCATAGGGTTGTTGTAAGGCTCAAATAATATAATATATGTAAAGTGCTTAGTAAACCTCAAAGGATCACATAAATATTAGCCATTATTACGTTGCCTCCCTTCCACCTTCCCTACTAACCCTACTATCCTTCTGTTCTTTTTCTCTGAACCATCCTATCTCCTCCCCCAGAACTGGATTTCCATTGGTTTGACTTTTCCACAGAACTGCCTCATCCAGCCCTGGTCCAAGACCTCATCTTCTTCCATATGGCACAATGCTATTGACACTATTCCTCCTCCTCATACAGCACACCACCTAGAAGTCATCTCTCCTCAGCAGTACCCACAACACTTTGCTTTCACCCCTCCTCTAGGACTTGTCACATGTGCCAGGCGAGTCATTTAACTTCTCAGCTTCTCTGGCAACTCTTTCAAACTCTTAAGTTGCAGACCATTTACTCATCTGCACTAGCAGAAGGCATCTCCTCCCTCATAGCTCCCTAGACTGATGAAATCACAGGTCTGGACAAAGACAAAACCAGCAGAAAGAAACCAGACTGGTAGGTAGAGATCAAAGACATGCTGTAGAGGTGGTTGGTCTGTATTTCAATAAAGCATTTGACAAATCTCTCGGGCTATTCCTGTAGACAAGATGGAGAGATAGATTAATAGTATGGTTAGACAGATTGTTCCACACAGCTGCCAAGGTGATATTGCTAGATATCACTTTGGTATCTGAACATGCTATTCTCCTGCTCAAAAAGTCCCAGAGCTTCTTTATTTATCTCTAGAACAAATATAAACAACTCTTTTTTAAAATTAAATTTTTTTCTTTTAGCATTTAAAACCTTTATGATCTAGCTCCAGTCTGCCATTGCAGACCTAGTATCTATCATTCTTTTATGTCATCTTTGTTGTTCAGTCATTTCAGTTGTGTCCAACTCTTCTTGACCCCATTTGGGTTTTTATTGGCAAAGATACTGGAGTGGTTTGCCATTCCTTCTCTAGCTCATTATATAGATGAGGAAACTGAGGCCAACAGGGTTAGGTGACTTGCCCTGGGTCACACAGCTAGTAAGTGTCTAAGGTCAGATTTTCATTCAAGATGAGTCTTCCAGACTCCAGGCCTGGCACTTTATCCACTGTGCCACCTAGCTGCCCTCTGGTTTGTTCAAACTGGCTGACTTGTTGCTTCCCACACATAATATTCCATCTCCTATCTCTGTGCTGTACAGACCATCTCCAGTGCCTGGAATGCATTCCCTTCTCATCTCCCCATTTTAGAATTCCCTTTCAAGCTCATCTAGTGTCCCACCTCCTAAATGAGGCCTCTGGCTAGTGCCCTTGCCCCATCCTTTGAAATTACCTTTCATTTATTTCATGTTGGTTTTGTATATTAGAGCAGAACTGGGAGGGTTGGGGGGTGTGCTGGATAGCCCTTTCCCACTGAGGACAAGCTCTGGGCTCAAATGGCTACCAGGTTCAGTCTTGGGACATCCAGACAGAGAGAGAGAGAGAGAGAGAGAGAGAGAGAGAGAGAGAGAGAGAGAAAGAGAGAGAGAGCGACAGAGACAGAGACAGAGAGACAGAGACAGAGACAGAGACACAGACGCATATAGAGAGAGATCAAACTCCTTCTCACATCTTTTATTCTTTTTGACTCTAGCCCAATTCCTCAAGGAAAATCGTTTGAAGCTTAGGTTTGACTCACATCTAAAGTCTCCCCAAAAGGGGGTAGA
>NW_020953145.1:0-20797 GCF_900497805.2 Vombatus ursinus | reverse complement strand
AAAAGATAAGTCTAGACCAAAAAAAATGTAAATGTATGCATATATATGTATACACATATATAAATAATATATGTCTTTCAATTTATATATTTTCTTATCCATAATCCATTCCTATAACATGCTTAACAAACCCTGCCCTACCCTCCCCTGCCCCAACATGTGTTTCAAGGCAAAAGAAAAACCATAGTCATGAAAATTTCTGTGGTCACTGATGTTGAATTCTTGTAATTAAATGTTTAATCCTAGCTGTTATAGTTACAGAGGAAAGTAGACTCAGAGCTGCAAGGGATCTTAGAGGTCATAGGGTCCAACCCTCTCATCCTGCAGATGAGGAACCTGGGACCCAGAGAGTTTAAGTAACTTACCCAAGGTTCACAAAGCTAGTAAGTTTCAGGACTCAGTCTTGATCCCAGGTCTTCCTTACTCAAAGTGTAGTGTGCTATCTACTATGCCCTAGTAGCTTTTCCTTTTTGTCTTTTTTCATGAGTCCTACTCTGCTTTCCCAAGATTTCTCAAGGATAAAAAAAGCAATCTATCAGATACAATGTTTTCCTTGGAAGGAAAAGGTGTCCTCCTAGATATAGGAGTGAATATTTTTTCCCATTTCCTTTTTTTTTAAAAAACCATTTTAAAAGGATTGTATAGAGCTTTAAGTAAGCATGACTCATGAGCCTATTGATTTGATATCAACATGTTTGTGTTAATGATACCACTTTCAGCAAATGTTTTGTATAAAATAATGAACTTGGAAGAAACTATTCAATGAGGCATCCCTCAAAAGATACAATGGGAGTGGCTAATGAAGTAAGGGCTCGCTAGATAAGTGATTTGATTGGTAAAGGCAGTAACAGATGGATGGATGGATGTGGAACATAGCACCACCCATGGGCAAGGGGCATTTTGAATAGGTGATGAGCAACCAGTTGCCTTGAGATCCTGACAGAGAACAGGCATGTTCTTCTCCCAGGCTGATTAAATGAGATAGTAGTTGTAAAGTGCTCAGTGACTGGAATAGAGTAGGTGTTCAATAAATATTTGTTTCCTGCCTCCTTCCCTGAGTCAGTACCTTCTGGTGTTAGGTGGTAGCTACTTTGTGTAGGACTCACTGTGTTTTAATATTTCTGTAGGTATACTTCCCAACTAGATTATAACCTCTCTGAGGGAAGGGGCCATGTCTTACACTTCTTTTTGTGTTTCATTCTCCAGTGCCTAGCACAGTGCCGAACACATAATAGGTTCTAAATAAATACTGAGGGAGTGAATGAATGAATGAATGAATGAGTAGTTCAGCCCTTCTTAGGTCATAGTGTAGAATTGAAATCCATCTGAAAATCCAGCTTCACATGGGTAAATACTATTATGGTTCAAATAGGTGACAGCCCCCAAAATTAAAGCTTTCCAAAAGAGAAAAATATATCTCATTGACCCATATGACAAAAAAGGGATAGGGTCCATAATGCAGGCCAAATCCTCTTCTAACCTGGAAACAGAAAGAGGAGTGTAACAGCAGAGTCCCAAGATAGATGTTGCTCTGATGGCCAGAGTTCGATAAGGAGATAGACTAGCAGGAAAGAGACAAATGCTTCAGAAGACTGCATCAGAGATAGAAGTAGAAGAGGCAGTGTTGCAAAGTGGGTAAGGAGGAAGGAACAAGCATTTATTAAGGATCTATCATGTGCCAGACACTCTTTACAAATATTATCTCATTTGATCCTCTCAACAGCTCTGGGAGGTAGGTGCTCTTAGTTTCTCCATTTTACGGTTGTGGGAACTGAGGCAGATAAATTAAGTAACTTGCCCAGGGTTGCACAGCTAGTAAGTATCTGAGGCTAGATTTGAACTCAGATCTTCCTGACTACAGGCCCAGCTCTCTATTGACTTTGCCACCCAGCTGCCAAGAGGGTTGTAACTTGGCATCAGGAAGACTTGGGTTTGAATTCAGCCTCTCTGACACTAGCTACATGTCTATGGGCTAGAGACTGAACCTCCCTGAGCCTCAGCATTTAGCACAATGCTTGGCATATTGTGTTGTTGTTGTTGTTATTGTTATTGTTGTTTGTTGTTGTTGTTGAGTCCTTTCAGCAGCGTCCAACTCTTCATGACCCCATTTGGGGTTTTCTTGGCAAAGATACTGGAGTGGTTGGCCATTTCCTTCTCCAGATCATTTTACAGATAAGAAAACTGAGGCCAGCAGGTTAAATGACTTGTCCAGGGTCACACAGCTAGTAAGTATCTGAGGCCCATTTTAAACTCATGATGATGAGTCTTCTTAATTCCAAGCCCAGTGCTTTATCCACTGTGCTACCTAGCTACCCCTCTGGCATGTTATAGGAGCTTAATCAATGATTAGTGATTGAATAACTCACTCTGCTTCCTCATCTATTAAGTAGAGATAATTATGCCTGCTTCCCAGGGTTATTGTGAGATTCACAGGAGATAATGTATTGCAAAGCCCAGGATGGCTAGGTAACCCAGTGGTTAGAGTGCTGAGCCTGGAGTCAGGAAGACATCTTCCTGAGTTCAAATCTGGCCTCAAGCACTGACTAGCTGTGTGACCCTTCGAAAATCACTTAACCCTGCTTGCCTCAGTTTTCTCCTCTGTAAAATGAACTGGAGAAGGAAATGGCAAACCATTCTAGTATCTTTGCCAAGAAAACCTCACATGGGGTCACGAAGAGTCAGACAGGACTGCAAAACGACTGAATGACAACAAAATGTAAGGCCCTTTGCAAACCTCAAAGAACTACATAAATAACAGAGAAAGAAGCAGTATCAAAACGAGGGATTCAAGGACTAGGACCAGATTCCAGGAAAATCCACATTTTTCAGACTGTAAAAGTCTGGTATTGAGAGAATGATGAATAAAAATGCAATGTGTCCTAATTGAAGTCACGTAGCGTCCATGAGTTTAAGCTTAGGTGTGTGTCACCTAGATCACATCGACTAGTGAACTCCTCGGGCCTTTATTCCCCTCATTTTCTTCCGAAGAAACTAGGGGCTATCAGGCACGCTCATACCTTCGTCAGCAGGAATACCATCTAAACTATCTTTCTCTTAATCCACCTCTGTGGAATTGAGCAGGTTGCAGACACCTAATCACTGAAAACTGAACACATTGATTACAGGCCACATTCATTTCTACAAGCCAGATTTAAGAATGGGGAAATAGGGGTAGGGGGGAGAGGAATATGGCAAGCCAACATTCAGACCAAAAGATTTTTTCCTTGACAACTGACTCAAAGTAAAGAAATGTTGTTATATTTCTGAGGTTCAAAGAGTTCAGTCATGTCCAACTTTTTATGACCCCATCTGGGGTTTTCTGGGCAGAGATTCTGGAGCGGTTTACCATTTCCTTCTCCAGCTCATTTTACTGATGAGGAAACTGAGGCAATCAAGGTTAAGTGACTTGCCCAGGGTCACACAGCTAGGAAATGTCTGAGAACAGATTTTGACTCATGAAGAGGACTACTTCCTGATTCCCAGGATGGTGCTCTATCTAATGCATCACTAACCAGCTATCAAAATACCCAAGGGAAGGAGGGGAGCAGTAATTTAGTTCTCTTCCTCAATTAATGTAGTCAAAGGAGGTAATCACGAGATAATGAGGTGTTAATGTGTTAACAAGGTGTTCACACTTTAGGCAGAGGGAAGCCCTAAATTGAACTGGAAGGGCAGCTTGCCATTGGCAGGTTCCTAGAGGGGGGAGGGACGGTGCTTAAAAGATAACCCAGGCTTGGACCAGGACTCTATCGCCTTTAATTCAGAGAACATACAGTAGTAATAAACATTATTCAGAGTTCAGATATAGGTTGGCTCCACCCTTGTAGTGATTGCCAGAGAGGTGCATGGGTGTGAGATTGAATTTCAGGCATCTCTGCCAGCATTATATTCGATGATGCTCAACAGGCAGGGTTAAAACATGGCATTTTAAAATGCTGGCAGGGTATAATCTTACCCTCAACACTTCGAGTGAATGAATTTGATTTATTGATTTAGACTGTTTAAGTTTTACAGTTTCAGCTGTGCTGAAAGCTGCCACTTAAGGAGATTCTTGTGGGGAATAAGAATAAATCCATATGTTATGAAATCATTGCAATTTGCCCTACTACAACATAAATTAGGTTACACTTAGGTAGCTGAAGTTACTGGTATAGATGAACCCTGTAACAAAGGGTTTCTGACTTCATTCTGTACCTCTTCCCTCTCACCAGCACCCCACCCTGTCTTCATTTTCCAGATTTTAACTGACAGAGAGCCCAAAGTACAGAGCTGAATACAGAGCCACCAAGGGGCACTACCATCAAAGGCAGCGTTCAGAAGTTTGGGTGGTCTAACTTTCTGGTGGGACTTCTAAAAGGGCAGAAATGGTCCTCTGTGGCAGACTCTCAGATTTCTAATCTGATCAGTGATGCATCAGGAGGAGATGCAGAGAAGAAAGCTGATCACGTGTTACTGTTCCCTGGGGTCAATCTGCTGAGATTGATTATCTTAGTGTTGACTATAGGTTTTACCTGGGCATCAACCAGGAATTCAATATAGTCATTTATGGGAGTGATGGTGTGAGATGAATGTGGTAGGTGAGAAGATCTCCACTGTCTTTAATATGTAAGAATACGGATATCCAGAAATTGGGGCATTGAGCTATGGGTTAACACAGAGTTATTATTGGTAAGTTTCTAATAAAGCTGTGTGTGTTCAAAGAGTAAGGTTGAAACTCATCAATATCTAACTTAAGGGGCTTAAGAGGAAAACCAAATTGCCTATTCACATTTTTTTAAAGCAAACTACTGATTTTATTAGTGTAGGGAATTCCCAGTGAGGAAATTCTTTTCACCAATGCAGATTGACACCAATTTATATTCTTAGAGTTGCCTAGGCCACTGAGATGTTAACTGTCTTGGCCAGGGTCACAGCAGCATGGCATGATGGATAAGGCACTAGACATGGATTCAGGAAGACCTGGGTACAAATCCTTACTAGCTATGTAACTCTGGGCAAGTCGCTTAACTTTTCTTTTTCCTCATCGATAAAATTAGATGGTTGGACTTGATGTTCTTTGGGTCCCTTTTATCCACTATGCCACACTGCTATTCACATCAGATGGTGACAATACACCTTACTTGAGTTCAGAAATTTAATTTAATTAAAACTAGATTTATTGAACACCTTCTATGTGTTACGTACTGTGCGATGTGCTGAAGGGGGTGGTGCTTTTAATTGAATAAGGTGTATTAGTTGTTTCCCCACCTCTTGCCAATTAAGAAGCTATAAGGAGACATCAGTTGATGGAATAAAGATGTTTGTAATCTGAAAACTGCCTTTTGAGGTAGTGTTTCTTATGCTGGGAATCAAAAATTTGGGGGAGATTTGATAGACCAACAATCAACTTATTGCCCTATAGAATTTTGATGGGATGTGTGTGTATATGTTCATTAACATTTGCATGGAATATCCACAAAACTACTACCATTATCTATTATTGGCACCTTGATAAGGCTGTGATCTCATTTGGGGGAGTGCTCCCTCATTTTATATAGACCAGAACCTCTTCACACCTTCTCAACCCGTTGGGTTCTCATCTATATTTTTACATAAGTCCTCCATGTAGGATCCATCCATTTTTTTTTGATGGGCCAATTTTATGGGCTGAGCATTCAAACATATTATTACTAATAAGGAAGAAAGGAAATAAGCATTTATTAAGTGCCTATTGTGTGCTAGGCACTATGCTAAGTACTTTACAAATATTATCCCATTTGATCTTTACTACAATCTTGGGAGGCAGATGCTACTATTACCTCCATTTTACAATTAAGGAAATAGAGGCAAAGGTTAAGTGCCTTGCCCAGGGTCACATAGTTAGTAAGTATCTGAAGCCACATTTGAACTCAGTTCTTTCTAACCCCAGTGTTGTAACCACTGTACTGCTTCATTACTAATAAGCTTTGAAAAAAGACAAGGTAGACAGGAAACATGTCTGAAGTAGAAAAAAATGGAGAATTAAGTGATGGAAAAACAGCAATTGCAGTGCTATGCCCAGGATTGTTGGTACAATAAAGGCTGATGAGTCTGGGTTTAAGGTGTATTATGTGCCTGTGATCTCATGGTCCCAATATTTTAAAAGAATATGTCATTATTTTTCTATCATTTTGGTATCATTTGTATAATTTTGTCTATCATTTCAAAAAGGATAGAAATGGAGAATGATTTGGCAAACCCTGAGAAAACCAGCAAGTATAATAACATTGTGTTCTTCCTAGCTTCCAACTGGATATAAGCTCCTTAAGGAAAGAGACTATTCTCCATTTTGTTTGTATCTTCAACCTAACCACTTCCTTAAATAAAAGTTTGGTTATATAGCAACTTACACATTGTAGGAGTTTAATAAATATTAGTTACGTTGAATTCAAGGGACTACTGAAGATCAGGCATGAGAACCAAAGAAACCAATCAACCCATGAATACAAATAATTTCCACTAATAAGCAATATGTGTGATTATACAAATCCACTAATATAAATAATAAATTATAACAATTTCCCCATGGTAATCTATAAATTAAAACTGTAGCTTTCGGTGCTTAAAAAGGCATAGAATTTCATTAACAATTCTCAGTCCTATTGGCCAATGGAGGCAATATGGTGCGGTGGAAAGAGTTTCAAACTTGGAATCAGCACTTTGCTTGGTACCTGAATTTAAATTCCATCTCTGCCACTTACTAGTTATGTGACCTAGGATAAGTCACTTTGTTTCTCTTGGTATCAGCTTTTTCATCTGCAAGATGATCCTGTGATCTATGACCTTAAGTAGTTCAGCAGTCCCTCAAAAGATGACAGTAGCTTCAAGGCAGAAGATTCTGCCCTTCTAACTGCTAGCAGAGCCATCCCAAGGGGTATGCATCCTATCATGGGTACATATTGGTTCCACTCCAATGTTTTTATACAAGTATAAACCTGGTATCATAGGTTCTCACATGACACAAAAGGCACTAGGACATTTTCTTACATCTCTGGCTTATTGTCCTACTTGGAAAATCTCAGAACTTCATTTGTGGCACATCTAACATTACCCCATGGTTGTCATCAATGCCCTTTGCAAGTGCACAGTTCGTAAAGCTCAAAGAAGAGGGTGTAGTGGGGAAGGAGGAAATTTACTTAATGGCTATCAGAAACACATAGAATTCTTACCCCAGGTTATGGAAAAGATTTGCCATTGGACTTTTAGTTAAGATGGCTACAGAAAAGGTCCTAGAGGAGCCCCATTGTCCTGCAAACATTCTAACAAAGTTCTAAAAACGTACCAGAAAAAATCAATGAGAAAGGAACCAAGGTAAAAAAGATTCTAAGCTCCTCTCTCCACCCAGGACTGCAGAATAATATTTCCAGAAGACTACAGATCCTTTGAGCAGAGGCAAGCCAAGGGAGACAGAAGCCATGGTGCCTGCATAGCCCAGAGAGGAGCATGGGGAGCAATCAAAGATTGTTCTCATGGGGGAGAGATGTGTTATACATTCAAACCTGTCTTTTGGGAATGTCATTTTGGCAGAAACAATATGGTACCATATAGAGGTACCATAGAGGATTGCAGTCGGAAAACCTGCATTCAGATCTCACTTCTGTTCCTCACTATCTGTATGACCTTAGGCAAATCACTTAACTTCCCTGGCACTTGATTCCCTCATTTAGAAAATGGAGGTGGGGGGGGCGCAGCTAGGTGGCTCAGTGGATAGAGCACTGGCCCTGAAGTTGGCAGGACCTGAGTTCAAATCCAGCCTCAGACCAAACACTTGACACTTACTAGCTGTGTGACCCTGGGCAAGTCACTTAACCCCAATTGCCTAAAAAAAAAAAAAGAAAGAAAGAAAATGAGGGAATTGGATTAGATGTCCTCTTAGGTTTCTTCTAGCCCTAAATCTGTGATCCTACTTTCAACATTACTCTCCTAAGTTCCCCAGGCTTTTAACGTTGGAATTGGTTGCTTTTGCTGTCCACATCTAGCCTGACATGGAGCCTTGGCAATTTATTTTTTGTTTCTGTTTTCAGATCTGTGCTTTCCATTCCATTTCTGCAGCCCTAGTCTAGGCCCTAACCTCCTACATCACTTAAACAGCCTCATAGCCAGCTTCCTGGACCTTACAGTGTGCCCTCCTCATCTTCCTTAAGCATCATTTTGATCATATCCATTTCATTCTTAGAAGCTTCCAATAGCTCCCGATTGCCTCTTGAATCAAATTAAAACTCTAATAATCAACTTCAAGATTCTCTACCAATTAGTTGCCCTCACCCCTCCCCTAAATGATAGGAGATTTTTACCGATGTTCTTAATGGAAATCTTCCTTCTTTTATTCCTCCCTAGCTCAGATCTGGGAATCATCCTGACAAAGCAAAATTGTGAAGTATACAAAATTGATCTTCAGTGTCCCCTAATGGTGAGAATTTCAGGCTTAATGGCAGGCCCGTGGGGTGACTGGTTAGGGGTAAGGGGACCACCTTCAAATCACACACCTGCCTGTACCTATTCTTTGTACAAGGCCAGCCTTAGTCCTAGAGGGACTCTCTTAAAGATGTTACTTTCAACAAAAGAATCAAGGTATATGCCCTTTAAAGTAATATCCCTTAAAGATCACTTTAACAGTTCGTGTTTTCCCTTATACTTTTCCCAATTTGAAGAATTTATTTAAAATAAATATCATTTAAGGTGACATTTAAGAGAATGTTATTTTCAATAATAAATGAATATTATTTTCATAAACATTCCAAATAAAGCTACTATAAATGCTGGATCATTTAACAAGTTAAAGCCGAGTTTAAGGCTGTGACTTATACAATGCTAATTTAAATTCATAAAAATAGTTCATATATACATAGTGTTTGAAGGTTTGCCAAGTGCTTTGTGTATAGTATCTCATTTGACTATCATAATAAGCCCATGAGGTAAGTACAATTATGAGCCTCATTTTACAGATGAGGACGCTGAGGCTGAAAAAGATGAATTAACTTGCCTAGGGTCACTTAGCCAGTAAGTATCTGAGGCAGGATTAAAATTTACACCTTGGAAATGAGCAAATGCTACATGGAGTCACCTCCCGACTCCAAGTCCAGTACTCTACTGTATTCACTAGCCATAGAAGGTAGATAAAAGGATATGTTGACTACATTTTTATTCTGGATGTCCTTCTAAAACCATTGGTCTTAGTTGTTAGGTTTGATCCCAACACTTGGTAATTTCCAGATCAGCAACAGTGGCTTATCTCAGCCACAACTGTTATTGATACTTCATTATCATCTTAGCTCTACTTCTTTTTAAACAGGGCATCACTCCCTTGGGAATATTAAACCCACTGTCTTAAGAAACCATTCTCTTTGTAGCTGAGGAGGAAGGAAAAACTGAAAAGTTTGGGTTTGTTGCAAGGTTGGATGAGATTGAAAGTTGAAAACTCCTGGTGGAAAAGCTAAAGGGGACTGCTTAGAAGGTTAGCTGAAGACATGGCTCATAATTATTAATTTGATTTTTTTCAACAAGCATTTATTAAGTGCTACTTTGTGCCAGGTACTGTGCTAGGCACCATGGATAAAAAGACAAAATAAGGACTTCCACTTCCGGGAGCCAAGATGGTGGAGTAAAAAGGCAGTCGCTCTCACCCTCTTCTATCAACCTCTGAAAACCCAGAAAATATCACCCCAGAAAAAACCCTGAAACACCTGAACCATAAGAAAGACGGGGTACAGCAGTGCAGTAGCCCAGGTAGCTCGAGGGATTAACAGGAAAGGCCCCTCTTACCCTGGGGGAAGGGGAGCAGTACAAAACAGGAGTCGCCCAGCCAGCTAGTGGAAAGACCCATTTCAGCACGCCAGGAGGAGATTCTGGTGCCTCTGCATTCTACAGCAAACAGGTCTCCCAGTGCCTCAGCAAAAATAAGGAAAGCAGTACTACAAAGGGCCCCAGGCAGATAAGCCCCGGAGCATTTGTCTGAAAGGAGCTGAAGAAAGCAACGTGGAGGTGCCAAAAAGTTCCAACCTTGTTGATTCCAGCCCAACACCAGGTAAGCTGGCAGAACCCTACAGCCTCCAACTGCCAACCAGGAGGAGATCCCGAAGCCCAGGTGGTTGAGCAGGCAAACACCAACAGCTGTACCTCCGAGTGCCTCAGTGAGGGTGGGGTAACTGGTGGAAACCAGCTCAGAAAACCACCAGGTGCCTCAGCATTCTACAGCAAAGAAGTCTCCCAGTGCCTCAACAGAAATAAGGGAGGCAGCACTGCAAGGGGCCCCAGGCAGATAAACACCTGGCAGCACTTATCTAAAAGCAGCTAAACAAAGCTAAAGGAAAGGAAAAGCAGGCAACCTAGATTTACCTGAAAGTCCCAGCCTTCCTGATTACAGCCCAACACTAGATAAGCTGCCAGAACCCTACAGCCTCCAATTGCCAACATAAGAGGCCCCAGCACACAAAGCCAGTGACCAAGACCTAGGCTCCCAACACAAGAAGCTTGGGTCAGTGCCCTCTGCTCCCCAGCAGGAGAGTTTAATCTCTTTAAAGGCCAGGGAATAAAGAAACACCATGAGTAAAAAGAAACGTACAATAGATTCATATTATGAGAAGAGTGAAGATCAAGACAGAAATTCTGAAGAGGACAACACTGTCATCAAACCCACATCTGCAACATCAAAAGGGAATATGAACTGGTCTGAAGCCCAAAAAGCCTTTTTAGAAGAACTCAAGAAGGATTTTAAAAGTCAAATGAGAGAGGTAGAGGAGTCCTTTAAAAGTACAATTGGCCAATTGGAAAAAAAGTACACTGCAGAAAACAAGTCCCTAAAACACACGATTGGCCAATTGGGAAAAAAAGTACAATGAAGAAAATAAATCCCTTAAAAATACAATTGACCAATTGGAGAAGAAAGTACAAAATCTAACAGAAAAAAAAAACAATATGTTAAAAATTAGAATTGAACAAATGGAAACTAATGACTCTATGAGAGAACAAGAATCAGTCAAACAGAAACAAAAAAATGAAAAAATAGATGAAAACATAAAATACCTCATGGGTAAAACAGCTGACCTGGAAAATCAATCCAGGAGAGACAATTTAAAAATCATAGGCCTACCTGAAAGTCATGATTGAAAAAAAGAGCCTGGACAATATCCTTCAAGAAATCATAAAGGAAAACTGCCCTGAAGTCCTAGAACCTGAAGGTAAGATAACTATAGAAAGAATCCAATGCTCCCCACCTGCAAGAGATCCTAAATTTAAAACTCCAAGGAATATAATAGCTAAATTCCCAAATTACCAGATTAAAGAGAAATTAATGCAAGCAGCCAGAAAGAAACAATTTAAATATCATAGAACCACAGTCAGGATTACACAGGACCTTGCAGCCTCTACATTAAAAGACCGTAGGGCATGGAACATGATATTCCGTAAGGCAAAGGAGCTTGGAATGCAGCCAAGGATTAACTACCCAGCAAAAATGAGTGTGATTTTTCAGGGAAGGAGATGGATATTCAATGAAACAGGGGACTTCCAAATGTTCCTGATAAAAAGACCAGAGCTCAACAAAAAATTTGATCTTCAAGTACAAGATTCAAGAGAGACATAAAAAGGTAAATGGGACAGAAAGATACAATATGTTGTTAATAAGGGCAAAATGTTTACATCCCTACAAGGGAAGATGACACTTGCAACTCTTGAGAACTGTATTGTTATTATACCATGTTAAAGGAGTATACATAAAGGGGGTGGATATAAGTTGACTTTGATGTAATGATAAAAAAAAATTGATCAAGTGGGTTAAATGGATCCAAGTGGATTAGTCTGAGCTAAGAAAACGTACTGAGAAAGAAGGAGGCAGACAAGGGTAAACTACTTTACAGGAAAAGACACAAAAACCTATTAGAGCAGAGGTAAAGAAGGGAGTGGGATGAGCATTGTTTGAACCTTACTCTCATCAGATTTGGCTCAAGAAGGGAATAACATAATCAGTTAGGTATAGAAATCTATCTTGCACTACAGGTAGTAGGAGGGGAAAGGGGAAAGAAAAGGGAGGGGGGATAGAAGGGAGGGAAGAAGCAGTAAGGGTAAAGGAAGAAAAGGGAAAGGGATAAGGAGGCCCTGGTCAAAAGCAAAACACTAGTGAGAGGGGGAAAGGAGAAAGGAGAAAGAAAAGCATAAAGGGGGGAAAAGGATGGAGAAAAAGATACAGATAGTAATCATAACTGTAAATGTGAATGGGATGAACTCTCCCATAAAATGGAAGTGTATAGCAGATTGGATTAAAAACTATAATCCTACAATATGCTGTTTACAGGAAACACATTTGAAAAAGAGTGACACATACAGGGTAAAGGTAAAAGGCTGGAGCAAAATATATTATGCTTCAGCTGAAGTAAAAAAAGCAGGAGTAGCAATCCTGATCTCAGACAAAGTAAAAGCAAAAATAGATCTTATCAAAAGAGATAAGGAAGGAAACTACATCCTGCTAAAAGGCACCATAGACAATGAAGTAATATCATTACTAAACATATATGCACCAAATAGTATAGCATCCAAATTCTTAGAGGAAAAGTTCAGGGAATTACAGGAAGAAATAGACAGCAAAGCTATAATAATGGGGGACCTCAACCTCCCCTTCTCTGAACTAGATAAATCTAACCACAAAATAAACAAGAAAGAAGTTAAGGAGGTGAATAGAACATTAGAAAAGTTAGGCATGATAGAAGTCTGGAGAAAACTGAATGGGGATAGAAAGGCATATACTTTTTTCTCGGCAGTACATGGCACATACACAAAAATTGACCATGTACTAGGGCATAAAAACCTCACAATCAAATGCAGAAAGGCAGAAATATTAAATGCATCCTTTTCAGATCATGATGCAATAAAAATTATATGTAATAAAGGGCCATGGAAAGATAGACTAAAAAATAATTGGAAACTAACCTAATCCTAAAAAACGATTGTGTCAAACAACAAATCATAGAAACAATCAATAATTTCATTCAAGAGAATGACAATAATGAGACAACATACCAAAACTTATGGAATGCAGCAAAAGCAGTTCTTAGGGGAAGTTTTATATCTCTAAATGCTTACATAAATAAAATAGAAAAAGAGGAGATCAATGAATTGGGCATACAACTAAAAAAACTAGAAAAAGAACAAATTAAAAACCCTCAATTAAACACCAAATTAGAAATATTGAGAACAAAAGGAAAAATTAATAAAATTGAAATTAAGAAAACTGTTGAACTAATAAATAAAACTAAGAGCTGGTTTCATGAAAAAACCAATAAAATAGATAAACCTTTGGTTAATCTAATTAAAAAAAAAGAAAGAAGAAAACCAAATTACTAGTATCAAGAATGAAAAGGGTGAAACTACCACCAAGGAAGAGGAAATTAAAACAACAATTAGGAATTATTTTGCCCAACTATATGCCAACAAATTTGACAATCTTAGTGAAATGGATATATATTTACAAAAATATAAATTGCCCAGATTAACAGAAGAGGAAGTAAAATACTTAAATAACCCCATCTCATAAAAAGAAATTGAGCAAGTCATTGATGAACTCCCTAGGAAAAAATCTCCAGGGCCGGATGGATTTACATGCGAATTCTATCAAACGTTTAAATAACAATTAATTCCAATACTATATAAACTATTTGGTAAAATAGATAAAGAAGGAATCTTACCAAATTCTTTTTATGATACAAATATGGTGCTGATACCTAAACCAGGAAGAGTCAAAACAGAGAAAGAAAATTATAGACCAATTTCTCTAATGACTATAGATGCAAAAATTTTAAACAAAATATTAGCAAATAGATTACAGCAACTTATCACACGAATAATACACTATGACCAGGTAGGATTTATACTAGGAATGAAGGGCTGGTTAAATATAAGGAAAACTATCAGCATAATCCATCATATCAACACCAAAACTAACAGAAACCACATGATCATCTCAATAGATGCAGAAAAAGCTTTTGACAAAATACAACACCCATTCCTATTAAAAACACTAGAGAGCATAGGTATAAATGGAATCTTCCTTAAAATAATAAATAGCATCTATCTAAAACCTTCAGCAAGCATAATATGTAATAGGGACAAGCTAGAAGCATTTCCAATAAGATCAGGGGTGAAACAAGGATGTCCATTATCACCACTGTTATTCAACATCGTACTGGAAATGTTAGCTTTAGCAATAAGAGAAGAAAAAGACATTGAAGGCATTAGAATACGCAAGAAGAAACAAAGCTATCACTCTTTGCAGATGACATGATGTTATACTTAGAGAATCCCAGAGAATCAAGTAAAAAACTACTTGAAATAATAAACAACTTTAGCAAAGTTTCAGGCTATAAAATAAACCCACATAAATCATCGGCATTTCTATATATTACCAACAAAGCCCAACAGCAAGAGATAGAAAGAGAAATTCCATTTAAACTTACTGTAGATATTATAAAATATCTAGGAGTCTACCTCCCGAAACAAACCCAGGAACTCTATGAACACGATTACAAAACACTTTTCACGTAAATAAAATCAAATCTAAATAATTGGAAAAACATCAGCTGCTCATGGGTAGGCCGAGCTAATATAATAAAAATGACAATTCTACCTAAGCTAATTTACTTAGTCAGTGCCATACCAATCAAACTACCAAAAATTATTTTATGGAGTTAGAAAAAATAATAACAAGATTCATTTGGAAGAACAAAAGGTCCAGAATATCAAGAGAACTAATGAAAAGAAATGCAGGGGAAGGTGGCCTAGCCATTCCAGATCTTAAATTGTATTATAAAGCAGCAATCATCAAAACTGCTTGGTACTGGCTAAGAAACAGAGTGGTGGATCAGTGGAACAGGTTAAGTATGCAAGACACAGTAGTCAATGACTACAGTGATATATTATTTGATAAACCCAAAGACCCCAGCTTCTGGGATAAGAACCTACACTTTGAAAAAAACTGCTGGGAAAACTGGAAAAGAGTATGGCAGAAACTAGTCATAGACCAAAATCTCACACCATATACCAAAATAAAGTCAAAATGGGTACATGATTTAGACATAAAGGCTGATACTATAAGCAAACTGAGAGAGCAAGGAATAGTTTACCTGTCAGATCTATGGAGAACAGAAGAATTCATGACCAAACAGGAGATAGAGAACATTACGAAAAGCAAAATAGATAATTTTGATTACATTAAATTGAAAAGTTTTTGCACAAACAAAGCCAGTGCAACTAAGATTAGAAGGAAGGTAGAAAATTGGGAAAGAATTTTTACAACCAGTCTCTCTGATAAGGGCCTCATTTCTAAAATATATAGAGAATTAAGTCAAATGTGTAAGAATACAAACCATTCCCCAATTGATAAGTGGTCAAAGGATAAGAACAAACAGTTCTCAGATGAAGAAATTAAAGCCATCTATAGTTACATGAAAAAATGCTCTAAATCATTATTGATTAGAGAAATGCAAATCAAAACAACTCTGAGGTACCACATCACACCTGTCAGAATGGCCAACATGACAAAACAGGAAAATGATAAATGTTGGAGAAGATGTGGGAAAATTGAAACACTAATGCATTGTTGGTGGAGTTGTGAACTGATCCAACCATTTTGGAGAGCAATTTGGAACTATGCCCCAAGGGCTATCAAAATGTGCATACCCTTTGACCCAGCAATAGCGCTTCTAGGGCTATATCCCAAAGAGATCACACAAATGGGAAAAGGACCTACATGTACAAAAATATTCATAGCAGCTCTTTTTGTGGTGGCAAAGAATTGGAAATTGAGAGGATGCCCATCAATTGGGGAATGGCTGAGCAAGTTGTGGTATATTAATGTGATGGAATACTATTGTGCTATAAGAAATGATGAACAGGCTGACTTCAGAAAAACCTGGAAAGACTTGTATGGTCTGATGCTGAGTGAAGTGAGCAGAACCAAGAGAACGTTGTACACAATAACAGCCACATTGTGTGATGACTGATATTGATAAACTTAACCCTTCCTGGCAATACAAGGATCTAAGACATCTCCAGAGGCCTTGTGATGGAAAATGCTATCCACACCCAAAGAAAGGACTATGGAATCCGAATTGTTATTTTTTTTCTCTTCTGTTGAGTTTTGTTTCCTCTTTCTGATGGTTCCTCCTATTGGTTTCAATTTCTACTTACAACATCACTAATGTGAAAATATGTTTAATATGAATGTAAATTTATAGCCTATATCAGATTATGTGCCGTCTTGGGGAGGGTGGTGGGGAGGAAGGGGGAGAAAAATTTTAAACTCAAAAGCATATGGAAGTGATTATTGATAAATCAAAATAAATTAATAAAAAAAAGGAAAAAAAAAGACAAAACAAACAACCCAGTCCCTGCCTTCAAGAAACTTATGTTCAAGATATGTAGAAAGTTGGGGGTGAAGAAATGGTAACTGTCCCCTACTCGTGTACCCACCAGAATAAAACCAAAAACTACAGTGAAGGGCAGGGAAATTAAAGATACTTATGTGCCTGAAATAGCTAGATCTGTGCAAGTTCCTACATTTGATAGATTTCTCCTTTAAGGAACAGATGATCAGTACACTGTAAATCTGTTACTTAAACGCCTACCCCTAGAGCATTGGTGGGGTGTCTCATACATCATTCAGCTGGCAGTCTGCTCCTTACTTTGGTTCATCTTCAGCTTCTCTCATCCCTTGACCTATCCTGATGATTCCTCAACTTGGCTACTTTTCTGAACTTCCATGCCCGTTTGTTAATCCAGCCTGCTTCTCAGGCTCCCAGGTCCATTCCCTCTCTTCTCTTACCCTTTCAATTCTTGATCTTGTTCATTGATAGTGATCTGACCATTGCCTACTTTTTCTGATAGTCAACTACTGAGGTTGATTCTACAATGCACAAAGGTAGAAATAATCAAATAGCTGAATCAAGCAATGGAAGAAAAAGTAGGCAATCTTGACATACTTCATAGCCCATAGACAGGGAGGTCTTGGAAGCTGAAGAATGTTACTCTGCAGCAGCAGTTTAAGTAAAATAAAATGTTATCTTTCAGGACCAGGAAATATCACTTCAGAATGAAAAAACACTGGCTCAGGGGATAAACAGAACAAGATACTCTTTATATACAATCCTATCAATCTTCCAAAAAACATTTCTCCATATGAACAGAAGAGCCTTCGTGGCTAATTTTATCTTGTATTACTTTTGGACTGATTCTTCTTGGAGTCTTTTATTGATTGATTCAGGGCAGACTTCCTGCTGAATGACCTTTATCACCTTATCTAGAGAATTTGAGGACATCCCAAAGAAGCTCAGACAGACTTTCATAAATCCCTGAGGACAAAGTTGACCAGCCACCAAACTAGGTAGCTCCCCACCAGGGAAAGTGTACACTGTAACTCTAGTATAGGATATTCCATGAATGTTAGCCAAGGAACTGATGTGGAATGAGCTGACACTGTTGGTCCACTTCATGGAGAATAGCTGGTGAAAGCCATTGTGCAACCTTTGATAGAAAAGCCAGGTACTATTTCTCCATTCCTTCAACATTACTTGGATATTAAAAACTTGAATGAATGGATGAATTAGGGAATAAAGTATTTATTAAGCAACTAGTCAGGCCTATTCCTTATTTTTGAACCCCAACATTTCTATCTCAATTGACCAGGAAAATCCACGCAAATCAAGAGGGAGGGGAATTGATTCAGGGAAGGGAAGAGGGACTGCTTATGTTGTGGCTGACTTATCTATTTAGCTGGATGCCCTGACAAGGAACATAGGGGGTCAGTAAGTAGGTAACAGTTAGGTACCATGGTAGGTGGAGTATTAGTATTATTAGGGGGAGTAACTACCTAGGGGTATGCTGACAAATATTTAACAATCATCTCACTAAAAAAAAAAGTAAGCATGAATTACTTTTAAGTTTAATCAGCATATTTAACATTTTCTCCATCACTTTCTTAAGTCTAGTTAATGAACAAAACAATAAATCAAGCCCTGATTTGCAGGATCCGCCACTTTCCGAAGTGTAGGTGAAAATTTAATAACAAGTTCTTGAGAGCCTGGATGAGCCAGCTTCAGTATGTCACTGTAACTAACCCTTTACAGTATGACAACTTCCTAAGTCCTTCCTATTGGGCCATTTGTTCCTGACAATGGAACTTTTAGTCCCTGACCAAGTACTCTGGATGTAGGCCCTTACTGATATGAAAGATGTAAGGAAACTTCACAGGTCTAGCTTTGGCCTGATGGTAGCAAATGCTAGTACAACTTGAGCTGGTCATGGCAAAGACCACTGAAGAGTGTTCCCTGAAGTTAGGCCCAGGATATTACAAGGACATGCCCTTTACAGACCCAGGTGGGAAATCATGACAAGCTTCTCATCTAGGACATCATTTGCTCCCTCTGAATGTCATCTGGTCCCCCTTGTTCTGGGTTCTTAGCTTTCAAAAGTTAATGTTGCATTACTTTCAAATTACCTAGGGGACAAGGTGAAAGGTCTCTTACTACATTTAACCCTTTCCCCTTTGGATTCCATGCTGCCACCATTACCCTTACTATACTGTCAATCCAGAGCTTCCTGACAAATACAGGGTATCTGATATGTTCTTAATGTCACTGAAGCTCTTTTCCTCTACAACTATGCAATGAATTTATAACTAAGACCTAACTTGTGCCCAACCTGTATTCATTCCCTTACCAAAACCAAAAATCTCATCTGATAGGAATTCCTGGAAACAAATCTGCAAAAGGGATCCATTCACCTTTCTAACTCTTCTGAGGGGAATCAAGTCCTCTCTTTGAAAAAGAAAAATGATTGAGGGACTCCACCTGTGCCAGAACTACAGACCCTCAACACTATAAATGTGAGAGGCTAGTACCTTTCCCCCTAATACTTGGCAGCTAAGCAGTAAAAAAAAGCCTTCGACCTGAAATCTGGAATACCTAAGTTTGAATCCTACTTCACACACTAGCTCTTGTGACCCTGGGCAAATCACTTAATCTCTCTCAGCCTCAATATCCCCATCTGTAAAAGGAGGATTATGATATTATTTACCTCATAGGGTTGTTGTAAGGCTCAAATAATATAATATATGTAAAGTGCTTAGTAAACCTCAAAGGATCACATAAATATTAGCCATTATTACGTTGCCTCCCTTCCACCTTCCCTACTAACCCTACTATCCTTCTGTTCTTTTTCTCTGAACCATCCTATCTCCTCCCCCAGAACTGGATTTCCATTGGTTTGACTTTTCCACAGAACTGCCTCATCCAGCCCTGGTCCAAGACCTCATCTTCTTCCATATGGCACAATGCTATTGACACTATTCCTCCTCCTCATACAGCACACCACCTAGAAGTCATCTCTCCTCAGCAGTACCCACAACACTTTGCTTTCACCCCTCCTCTAGGACTTGTCACATGTGCCAGGCGAGTCATTTAACTTCTCAGCTTCTCTGGCAACTCTTTCAAACTCTTAAGTTGCAGACCATTTACTCATCTGCACTAGCAGAAGGCATCTCCTCCCTCATAGCTCCCTAGACTGATGAAATCACAGGTCTGGACAAAGACAAAACCAGCAGAAAGAAACCAGACTGGTAGGTAGAGATCAAAGACATGCTGTAGAGGTGGTTGGTCTGTATTTCAATAAAGCATTTGACAAATCTCTCGGGCTATTCCTGTAGACAAGATGGAGAGATAGATTAATAGTATGGTTAGACAGATTGTTCCACACAGCTGCCAAGGTGATATTGCTAGATATCACTTTGGTATCTGAACATGCTATTCTCCTGCTCAAAAAGTCCCAGAGCTTCTTTATTTATCTCTAGAACAAATATAAACAACTCTTTTTTAAAATTAAATTTTTTTCTTTTAGCATTTAAAACCTTTATGATCTAGCTCCAGTCTGCCATTGCAGACCTAGTATCTATCATTCTTTTATGTCATCTTTGTTGTTCAGTCATTTCAGTTGTGTCCAACTCTTCTTGACCCCATTTGGGTTTTTATTGGCAAAGATACTGGAGTGGTTTGCCATTCCTTCTCTAGCTCATTATATAGATGAGGAAACTGAGGCCAACAGGGTTAGGTGACTTGCCCTGGGTCACACAGCTAGTAAGTGTCTAAGGTCAGATTTTCATTCAAGATGAGTCTTCCAGACTCCAGGCCTGGCACTTTATCCACTGTGCCACCTAGCTGCCCTCTGGTTTGTTCAAACTGGCTGACTTGTTGCTTCCCACACATAATATTCCATCTCCTATCTCTGTGCTGTACAGACCATCTCCAGTGCCTGGAATGCATTCCCTTCTCATCTCCCCATTTTAGAATTCCCTTTCAAGCTCATCTAGTGTCCCACCTCCTAAATGAGGCCTCTGGCTAGTGCCCTTGCCCCATCCTTTGAAATTACCTTTCATTTATTTCATGTTGGTTTTGTATATTAGAGCAGAACTGGGAGGGTTGGGGGGTGTGCTGGATAGCCCTTTCCCACTGAGGACAAGCTCTGGGCTCAAATGGCTACCAGGTTCAGTCTTGGGACATCCAGACAGAGAGAGAGAGAGAGAGAGAGAGAGAGAGAGAGAGAGAGAGAGAGAAAGAGAGAGAGAGCGACAGAGACAGAGACAGAGAGACAGAGACAGAGACAGAGACACAGACGCATATAGAGAGAGATCAAACTCCTTCTCACATCTTTTATTCTTTTTGACTCTAGCCCAATTCCTCAAGGAAAATCGTTTGAAGCTTAGGTTTGACTCACATCTAAAGTCTCCCCAAAAGGGGGTAGA
>NW_020953144.1:0-19442 GCF_900497805.2 Vombatus ursinus | reverse complement strand
GGGGAATGGCTAGACAAACTGTGATATATAGTTGTGATGGAATACTATTGTGCTATAAGAAATGACAAGCAGGATGATTTCTGAAAAACCTGGGAAGACTTACATGAACTGATGCAAAATTAAGTAAGCAGAACCAGGACAACGATATACACAGTAACAGCAATATTGTACGATGAAGAACTGAATGACTTAGCTATTCTCAGCGATACAATGATCCAAGACAATCCCAAAGGATTCATGATTAAGCATGCTATCTGCCTCCAGAGGAAGAACTGATACTGTCTGAATACAGACTGAAGCATGCTATTTTTTACTTTCTTTCTTCCTTCCTTCCTTTCTTCCTTCCTTCCCTCCTTCCTTCCTTTCCTTCCTTCTTTCTTTTTATTTGAGTCTTACTGTACAAAATGACTAATAAGGAAATGTTTTACATGATTACACTCAGACAAACTATGTCAGATTGCTTAATGTCTCAGGAAAGGGGGAGGGGAGGGAGGGAAGGAAGGATAGAATTTGGAACTCAAAACTTTTTAAAAAAAATGTCAGCCACCATAGGTGTCTGGGGTAATAGACACCTCTTTAGGGAAATACAAGAGAGGGCCTTATAGAGTCTCTTGCTTGCTTAGTCGATTAGAAGAGAGAGAAAGAATGGAAGATGTCTCTCCCTTTAACGTTTACTGAATGGGCAGCTCTTCCTGCTCAGGAGCCAATCCTCTTTTGATGTGTCTCCTTTCCCACTGCTGCTACCAAGGGACCAAAGGATTTCTGCATCGTCTCAGATTACCAAATCCCAAAAGCACAGCACATGTGGCTGTGATGTACCAGAAGGTGCAGGTGCCAGAGAGCTCATCCTGACCAATGGACCATGCTTTAGCAAAGGGGAATTGTGTTTTGTGATTACCGCCCATTAAATATTTATATGAGTATATGTTGTTTGTCCAAATAGAGGGTAAACTCCTTGAGGGCAAGGACTGTTTCATTTTTGTCTTTGGATTCCCAGTGCCTAACACAATGTTTAGCACGTAGTAGACACTTACTAAATGCTCAGTGTTAATGAATACATTATACTTGCCTTATCTCTTAACCTAGTTTGTAAGATCCTTGAGAACACAACCTATGTCTTGTTTGTTTCTGATACCCCTTACAGTGCCTGGTGCATCAGTATGTGCATTAGTTGAGTGACATATTAAGCTCTTGGCTAACCCTGAAACATCATCGAACTCTCTAAGATTACAAGTTGATAAGCAGGGGCTGACCTGCATTGGTAGAAAAGTTCCCTTATCAGGAGTTCCCCAACCCATTGAAATCACAGGTCTGCTCCTCCAGCCCATCCCCCTCTACATGTACAGAAAATAAGTGAACTAATGGGTAGAATACTGGAAGCAATTGCAATTTATACTCTGCTGGTTTTTCCCTCCCAGATTGATTTTTTTTTTCTTTTTGTGAAGGCAAACTAGGCCATCTTTTGCCTCATTTCTTACCTAGCCTTTAACTATTGAATGGACATTGATTTAGACAAACTTAGACCTGGGAAAGACCTTAGCTTAAAAAGTCCAAGGTCTCCCACTGTATCCAGGGCCATTGCCAGTTTTGCTGACCTATATCTTGCCACTGGACTCCAAATGACTCTGGAGGAAAGAGTGAGGCTGATGACTTTGCACAGTCCTGCCTCACTCAAATCCAATTCACTTGCAAGTCAAGACATCACCCTCCTGATGTTGTTGGTACTCTTTGAGAATGAAGGATGAACAACAACAGCAAAATACTAGATCTTAAGTTGGGATGACCTAGATCCAAATGCTGTCTCCAACACTTACTAATTGTGTGATCATGGGAAAGTCACTTAACCTCATTAAGCCTGACTCTTCATCTGTAACATGAGAAAATAATACCTGTATTATCTACCACTCAAAGTAGCTGTGAGGCTGAAATCAGATAATATACATAAAGTACTTTGTAAACCTTAAGGTGCTATTATAAATAATAATAACCTATCATTAATATAGGAGCTGATCAATTGTTTAATCGAATTAAACCTGATTTTTGGTAGAATCCCAAACTTGGCATCAGTCCCACAACCAAGATTATTGAGCTCCTTTCTGAACTATTTTGAACAAGAAGAGTTCCTTCTGTCTACCAATGATATTCTTGTTATATCATACTAAAATTGTATTGCTTTCCAATAATAATCATAATAATGATGATGATAACTAGTGCTATAAGGTTTGCAAAATGCTTAAAATATCTTAACTCATTTCAGGAATATGAAATGCAATTAATACATTTAAATAGGGATCTAAAATAAATAGAATTCCTGAATAAGCCTGACAAATGCACAACTTATAGAAAGTGTTATTATTCATATTGTCAGTTTCCCTGTCTGTAAATAATTGAGAATTGTGTCTTCTATATAATCAAGAAAGACCAAAGATTTAGAGCTAAAAAAGAGCTTAGAGGGTCATTGAATCTAACCAACTCATTTTTACAGATGAAGAAACTGAGCTTTCTCTATACCAACTACTGTCATAAATAGAATGAATAGGAGGAGGTATACTTTTCTCTGGAGTGCTAGAAGTTTTGGTTCAATGACCAAGGTCTGTCTATCTGTCTATCTGTCTATCTATCATCTATCTACCTACCTACCTACCTACCTACCTATCTATCTATCTGTCTATCTATCTACACATGCATGCACACACACATACAGAGAATTATTTTCAATTGTTCAACTAACCACTTTATCTTGCTTGTCAATAGGAAGACATGAGCTCATATTTTGTATTCTTTGATTGCCATCTGCTGGCTGTCTTCTACCCCAGAAATAGGATTCTAAGGAAGATTGGGATGGCTTAGTTATTTTTTAAGCAGTTCTCTCAAACACGGATATTTAAATTAAAAAAAATAAACTGATGGTACAAAAAACATTAAAGAATTTCAATAAAAAGTAATTCAAGATCACAAAAGATGAAATAGTCAATTTCAATGACATGAAATTTAAAAAACTTTCATATGAATTTAATCAGAGTATCTAAGATAAGGAGCATTGTTAATTGGGAAAAACATTTGCATCAAATATCTCTGATATTGTTCTGGTCTCCAAAATAAATAAGAGATTAATCAAATACATATATAAGACTTAGAACCATCCTCCAATAGATAAGTGGTCAAAGGGTAACAGTAATTTTCAAGAGAAGTACAAATTATTGACAACTATATGAAAGATTGTACCAAAGCACTAGTAATCTGAAAAAAAACTTAAAACAACCCTAAAGTTTCACTTCTTATCCAGAAAATTGACCAAAATGATAAAAGATGGAAATAGTTAATATTGGAGGAGCTACAGGAAGGCAGGCACAGTAATTTCCAGTTGATTTTTTTTCTTTGTTATAAGGGAAAGCTTGCTGGATGGGTGGGAGAAGAATATATTTGGAAATGAATATTATGTAAAAATAAAAGGCATCAACAAAATCTTTAAAGGGGAAAGAGAATATGCCTCTTAAAAATACTGTACCTAATAAAATTGTTTATAACTCTATACAAGTCAAGTTAATAAGTATTTATTAAGCACTTATTATGTGCCAATTCAAATCTGGCCTCAGATGCTTACTAGTTGTGTGACCCTGGGTAAGTTGCTTAACCATGTTTGCCTCAATTTCCTCATCCATAAAATGAGCTGGAGAAGGAAATGGCAAACCACTCCAGGATCTCTGCCAAGAAAATCCCAAATGGGGTCATGAATACTCGGACACAACTGACATGACTAAATAACAAAAAACATCTGTTTATATAGGTCCTTGGTGCACTTGAATCAGATAAAAGACTGAGTACAGTTACACTGCATAAAGTCGCCACTGACCAATAAAGCTTCGTAATTACTTTGTTATTTCATTATAAGCAACACCAGCACAGGCCTGCTGTGACATTGTTCAGTTAATCTATTATTTATTTTTCTTCCAATCAGAGTCAGGAGAGGTGAAGGTGACTGAAAAATAATTCAGCAACAACAGAAATTGTGCCATAATTTGTGCTAAGCACCGTGGATGCAAAGGAAGGGAAAACAAATAAAAAAAATAGTTCCCTCTCTTAAAGAGCTCACAGTTGAATGGAATATTTGGCCCAACCCAAAGGCAGACTTTGACCAACTAGATGGGTAGTATGGGGAAACCTGAATTCAGTCAAAGCTAAATCAATTTTTAAATTTGTTTTGTTATTGAGTTGAGGTTGGGTCCTTTGTCTTTTAAGAAGGTATATGGAAGGAGCGCTAGACATTGAGGTAGGTGACTTGTATATGAGAACTGACTATGCCCTTGGCTAATGATGTGACCTTGAGCAAATTATTCTACCTCCCTTGGCCTCAGAGTCCTTACTGTATGGTACTTGACCATTCAGAAAAAAAGAAAAGAATGAAAAGCAGAGGAAAGGACTAGAGATATAATCTAGACCAACTTCCTCATTTTACAGAAGAGAAAAACGAGGTTTAGAGTTGTGATTTTCCCAAGGTCACATAGCTAGTTTGCAGAAAAGACTGGACCAGAATCCAGGTTTCCCAACTCATAGGAAGTTCAGTGCCTTTGACTGCACTAGGATCTTCAAGGTAAGAATTCTGCATTAATTAAATAATACTACTATAATGGGGTTCTACCCTAAATACACATATATTGTCCATTTGTTACAGATGGATAGAATAGTGTGACCAGACAGTACAGCGTAATGGCTAGAGGACTAGTCTTAGGAAGATGGGTTTGAGGGCTGCCTATGACATACTGACCATATGATCCTAGACTAGTCACAACCTCTCTGATCCTCCAGGAAGCTTTTTAAGATTCTAAGTTACAGATGAGTTATTGATTTGCATACACGTGGGGAAGTTCTATACCATGAGCTCTCTCTAATGATGAGATCACAGGTTCATCCCAAAAAGAAAAAAAGAAGAAAAAATGTACAAATGAAGCACAAGAGACCCAAAAGTAGAAGGAAGCTGTGCAAAGAGAGCTTTTTTCCTTTTCTACTATCTGTCTAGGGCAGCAAGTTGGTTCAGTGGCTAGATCCCTGGGTCTGGAGTCAGGAAGACCTGAGTTCAAATCCTGCCTCAGATACTTACTAGCTATTTGACCCTGGACAAGTCACTTAACCCTGTTTGCCTCAGTTTCTTCTTTGTCAAATGAGTTGGAGAAGGAAATGACAAACCCCAGATGGGGTCATGAAGAGTCAGATATGAATGAAATGACTGAACAACAACAAATACCACCTGTCTATATAGCTTGAATCAATATAGTAAGCTTAAATCAGATACAAGGCTGAGTACAGTTACACCACATGAAGGTTCATAATCATTTTGTTATTACATTATAACCAAACTTCAGCACAGGCCTGCTGTGACATCGTTCAGTTAGTCTATCATTTATCTTCTGATCAGAGGTTTTTTTCTTTTCCTACCATTTGTCTAGGGCAGCTAGGTAGTGCTGTGGATAAAGCACTGGGCCTGGAGTCAGGAAGACCTGAGTTCAAATCCAGCCTTGGATACTTACTAGCTGTGTGACCCTGGGCAAGTCACTTAACCCTGTTTGCCTCAGTTTCTTCATTTGTCAAATGAGCTGGAGAAGGAAATGATAAACTACTTTAGTATCTTTGACAAGAAAACTCCAAATGGAGTCACAAAAAGTCAGACATGACTGAAATAATTGAACAAGAACAAAAACTTCTTATTTTTTAAAATGTTACCTCTTATTACAAATTTGACTAACATCAACTAGCACGAACATTTCTCTATACAAAAAAGAACAGAAAAAGAGGGTTCCATATAAAATTATGAATATCAACTCCATATAGTTTGAGATTCTTTTTTTTATATTTCAAATTTAACCTTGTAATTCCAGCATTGCTAATTTGTTTGTGTATCCTTCTGAATTTCCTTCTGCTCTCTACTATTTATTTTGGAAAAAATCTATTGACACTCCTTTCTTTTCCTCCTTTGAATTTTAGAGCATGGCTACTTATTGCCTGCAGGATAAAATAAAAAAGTCTTTAGATCAATAATATTCAAGGAAATTCATAACCTGCCTTTTTATTGATAATTATCTCTCTGCTCCCTTACTAGAACCCTCCAATCTTATCAGAGTTTTCCCCTCTGTCCCCTGAGAAGGTATGCTGCATTCCTGCTTTGGACCCTTGTATGTTCCATGGCCCTGCCTATAATATTCTCTCCACTCCATTGAGACAATCCAAATTCTACTTTCCTATCAAGTACGAAGTCTCCAGCCTTTTCCATGACAACTTCTCTGGTCACACCCTCTGGACATGATCTCTTTGTCCTGTCCTCTGAACTGTAGTCCAATAAGGTAGAGAATTTAAGTATATAACCTAGTAATAATAATAACTTTTTATATGGTGCTTTAAAGTTGGCAAATTTCTTTACATATGTTAACTCATTTGATCATCACAGCAACCCTGTGTGGTAGGTTCCATCACTATTTTTATAGATAATGAAACTAGATAGAGTGAAATCAAATAACTTGCCTAGGCAAGTCTTGTCTGAGGCAAGATTCTAACTTAAGTGTTCCTGACTCTAGATCCTGTTCTTTATCTATATATTAAAAATGCTTTATTACTTTGATTGGTGTTCTACTTGATCTGATATTACTTTATTCTCCCTCCTCCTCCCCCTATAAAGAATTAGATTAGGTCATCAGGCTTATGGGAGATCATTAAGATGTCTATGATATCTACCATTTATGCAATACTTCAATATGGTTAAAAGAAAAGTGGTCAGTGTTTCCCTTCATTTATCAATGAACTGTGATAGCTTAATTTGCTTGACTGGTTAATTCACATATTTAATATGTATGAAGCCCTTTCTTGTCAGAGTAAATGCCTGACAAATTTTTATTTTGTATTCTTCAAAATACTATTTGCACCTCCTCACCTCTGTTTCAGTTTCCCACTTTTCTCCTGTCTGCTCTACTCCACTATTTAAAGGTGACAAAACTAAGACACAACAACAGAATCTTGATTTGATTCCAAGTCCTCTGATAGCAAAATGAGCTGGAGAAGAAAATGATAAACCACTCCAGTATCTCTGCCAAGAAAACCCCAAATGGGGTAGCGAAGAGTCAGAGATGGCTGAAAACGAGTGAACCTCTGATAGCAAAACCAGTGCTCTTTCCATTTACTACTCATGTGACCAGTGTACCACCTAATCTCTAGACCTCATTTTTCCTCATCTAGAAAGTGATGGGGTTAGAGTAGATGACCTCTGTGGCCCCTTCCAGGTCTAAATCTATGTTTTGACTTTTAAGAAATCCAATGTTAGGGGCAGCTAAGTGGCACAGTGGATAGAGTACTGTCCCTAGAGTCAGGAAGACCTGACCAACCTCAGACCAGACACTTGACACTAGCTGTGCGACCCTGGGCAAGTCACTTAACCCCAATTGCCTAAAAACAAACAAACAGAAAAAAGAAATCCAATGTTAGTTTTAAGAGTTAAAAGTAGGTAGGGAATACTTTATTTTATTGGTTACATCTGCCTATAAGAACTAATATAAACTATTTTCCCCTCAGAGTGTGTGAATTAATTTAAAAGTAAATTGTCAAACATTGGTTTCTTATGCTTGATGGGAAAAAATGTACAAATCATACATTTTCCCTTTAAAGCAGTCATTTTAGTGATTCCAGATTCCTTCCCTAGCTCATTATTCCTGATCTGAAGCGCTCTAATAATAATTTCCATCAGCCTAACTACTTAAATTCTGCTGAATATATATCATCATCAAGTCCACCACCTCTGGAAATCATTACTACATTAGAAATAGTGACTTCAAGAGTATCTTCATAGTCCTGTACCTTTCTAAATTCTGTTTTCTAACAAAGTGGACATTTTTGCAGGGTATGTGATTTTGGGGACCAATTCTATTTTTAAATCTCTTTTGAAGTTTCATTTAAAAAGTTAAAACAAAAATTAATAGATAGATAAGCTAAGGCCCACTGTGTTCTGATATACTACATGTAATGTGCTATAGATATTACTTATATCTTGTTTTTCAATAACAGTCATATTCTTGATGTATGCTCTGACATACATTTTCTTTCATGCTCTTATATAACTAGTTCATTTAGTCCAAACCCCTCATTTTTAAGATGAAGAAGGCCTAAGGAAATTGAGACTTGTCTAAGGAGGTGGCAATACAGCAGGGAATTAAACACAACTTTTTTTTTATTTTTAAAAATTTATTTATTTATTTTTTGTTTTCAATATTTGCTTTCATAAGATTTTGAGTTCTACATTTTCCCCTCTTCCTCCAATCCTCCCTCCCCAAGAGGGCATGCAATCTCATATAGGCTATACATGTATAATCATATTAAACATATTTCCACATTAGTCATGTTGTGAAAGAAGAATCAGAATAAAAGGGAAAAATCATGAGAAAGAAAAAACAAAAAAAAAACAAAACAACAAAAAAGAGAAAATAGTACGCTTCCATATGCAGCCAGACTCCATAGTCTTTCCTTTTGATGTGGATAGCATTTTCCATTATGAGTCTTTTAGAATTGTCTTAAATCATTGCATTGCTCAGAAGAGCTAAGTCTAACAATGTCAGTCATCACACAATGTTGCTATTACTGTGTACAGTGTTCTCTGGTTCTGCTTACTTTACTCAGCATCAGTTCATGCAAGTCTTTCCAAGTAAGTTTACCTGCTCACCATTTCTTATGGAACAGTAATTTTCCATTACATTCACAAACCACAACTTGTTCAGTCATTCTCCAATTGATGGGATCCCCTCAATTTCCAATTCTTTGCACCACAAAAAGAGCTGTTATAAATATTTTTGTACATGTGTGTTCTCTTTTTTTTATGATCTCTTTGGGTTGCAGACCTAGTAGTGTTATTGCTAGATCAAAGGGTGTGGATAGTTTTATAGCCCTTTGGAATTCTTCTAAATTGTTCTCCAGAATGGTTGGATCAGTTCCCAACTCCACCAACAATGCATTAGTGTTCTAATTTTCCCACATCCCCAACATTTATAATTTTCTTATTTTGTCATGTTAGCCAATCTGATAGATGTGATGTGGTACCTCACAGTTGTTTTGATTTGCATTTCTCTAATCAATAGTAAATACATCTTTTGACTCCATACATTCAATGATCAAACTCAATTGCTCAGCCTTCAACAAACCCAACAACATACACTACTTGGGAACAGACTTTCTATTTTGTAAGAACTTCTGGGGAAACTGGAAAACCATTTGGAAAAAATAGATTTAGATCAACATCTTTCATCACATGCCACAATAATAAATGAATATAAAAGCATTAATTAAGGCCTTACAATGTACAAAGCACTATGCTAAACACTGCAAATACAATCAGAAAAGCAAGATAGTCCCTACTCTCAAGGAGCTCACATTCTAGTAGGAAAGACAGCACAATTAGGAAGTTTCAGCTGCAAGTCAGATTGAAAGACCCAATGGTTTTTAGAGCTCATTAGCAAAGAAGAGGGTGATACATCTTCCTTAATGTCTTTTTCATTGATAAAGCCATATCCATTTTTGATGTTGAACTATTTGACTATATAGAGGACTTTGTTGGCAAGAATATCTTGTCTCTCTCTTCAGGAGCTGTGACTGCTAAGAAGATGGGCTGTAGAACCTACAGAGGCAGGGTATATCTCTATAACATTGCTCCCAAAGAAGTACCAAAAGAAGGCACAACCTAAGCATAAAAATGAAAGAAAGTGGATGAAGGGTCTTTTCTCAACTGTGGCTAGACATTTTATGTATACATATATATATGTATACATATATACATATATAATCTTGTTATATAATATTATATAATATATTATATAACAGATTATATGATAAAATTATCATAATATTATATAAGTATATACTGTTATATTAAAATATTATACATATACATATATACATATATATATATATATATATATACCAAACAATGGATAGAACATAGAACTAGAAGCAAGTTGATGTCCATCAACTGGGAAATAGTTAAAGATATTGTGGTCCATGAACATAGTGGAAAATTATTGAACTGTTATGGTGTCAACATCCCAAAGGGTACCTACATCTCATGCTTTACTATCCATAACTTCATAACATGTAGCACCATCCCCAGTGGACCCTGAATTTCTTTTAGTCCTTGCCTTTATTCATTGCTTCTTCTTGTCTGATTCACTGGAGATCAGAGGCTTACTATTATAGAGACAAGAGATGAGGAAATTCACTCCTCTCCTTTCACTGGACAGTTTAGAGACAATGGGTATGAAATGTTGCTTATACTGTTTTGTTTGAGTGTTAGGTTTTTTCTTTTTCTGATATGAGGAGGGTTATGTGTGCACATGATCATGTCATATTTGGAAAGAAGTTGTAAGAGTATGAAGAAAGGCTACTGAAGATATCAAATCACCCAGAAGCCATTGGTCTGAAGTTATTAATTGACTAGTTCTAGTTCCATAGTGGTTTTGTCAAAAACACAAGTTATATAATATCTCATCAAGGAGTGAGTGCCAGACCTGAGAAGGTGGAGGTATTCATCTCCTGGCTCTATCAAAAAAAAATTCAAAAGCAAAAAACTTTTCACAGGGGTCAGTGACAACTACAATAAATTTGTGGAGAACTATGCCATTATTATTAAGATTTTTTAAAACAATCTTGCTTATAAATACATAACTTAGAAGAATTGAAAGCAGAAAGGAAAAAGGTAACAACTTTTGCTACCATTTCTAAATCACTGGCACAAAAATATGAGGAAATCTTTAAGGACTTTATTTACATACACCAACATAGTGTTGACTTTTGCAGGTCCAAGCAAGTGTTACATACTAAAGCAAGCCTAGAGGGCTTAGAAGCATTTTTATACTGGGAGAGTAATGAGCACCAGAAGCCAGAGCCATAAATAGGACAATGTGACTAGGACTTTGCACCAGGGTACCAATATTCCAGTGAGGGGTGGGGTTGAAGATTGTATCTCATGCTTTGCTTGCTATAGCCTTGTACTATGCAGCACCATTCTGCATATCTTTTAGGCCCCACATTTTTTCCTTGCTTCATCCTCTCTGCTACTTGTACTTCACCACTTCCCAGGGATTAGAGGTTGAGTGTTCAGGGTCATCTTTTTCTTTTTTTTTTTTTTGCGGAGTATGGATATGAACTCTCTAGGAAATGGGTCATCCTCTCCCAACATGACTACATCCGACTAAGGTAGACAGTCCTCTCTGTACCTCTCCCCTGACATCCCACGCTGATCAACTGAATCTTACCGGGGGACCAGAATTCCTAGTTATGATTCTACCAGAAACCCATAACATTTGCCTGTGAAGGATTCACTATTACAAGACCTGTAATCTTATCTATGGATTGGAGTTTTTGACTTTAAAGTGGGCTGTTAAATAATAAGTGGGCTTTAAAATGGGCTGTTACCAATGAACTCCAAAATCATAGGCATGGACCATGGTTCCAAGTAAAGATGGATAATACACTCACATATTCTGACCAGCTCTAAATTGGATGCTGCCAGATAGAGATAGGTAGTGACACTATGGCATGTTAGCCATGGTGATACTCAAAGAGAAAGTGAAATTGACTTATGGCAGAAAGGGAGCTGGGAATGCTAGTGCAAGAAAGTACAGCTGAGAGTCTGGGACTTTTTCCAGGGAGTGTATCATCTGTGGAAGTGAATGTTGTAGCATTGGATCAATCCTCTGCCCCTGCTCTGCTTGTACTATTTGCAGCAAAAACAGCTATGTGATAAAGCTCTATAAGAAGACGTTTCTTTCATTTTAGGAAGTTGGAGACTGTTTGTGAACTTTGAAAGGTCAGGAGCTCTGATGTATGAGAGTTCATGGGTTGAGTCCATTGACTTAGGTTTTGCAGCCAGCCCAGTGTCAAATGTCAAGGGAGGAGCAATCTCCCAGATTCAGCCTAGCAATAGTTTGATCGAGGGAAGACTCATACAGGAGCAGTGCTACATTTGGACACATGAACTTTGTCAGCTTGTAACACCTTTCATAATCAAGTCTCTTTCTCCCTTTTTAGTCTTCTCGCAAAGATACTTCCAGTATCCTTACATCATCCAGTCTTCTTACTTCTTACTCCCTTTTGCCACGTATCTGAAATCCAGTGACACTGGCTTGCTTGCTGTTCCTCTAACAAGACACTTCTCTGTGCATTTCTACTGGCTGCTCTCCATGCCTAGAATGTTCTTTCCCTTGTTTCTTGTTCCTGCTTCCTAACTTCCTTCAGTTTCCAGTTAAAATTCTACCTTCTGTGAGAAACCTTTCCCAATTCCCCTTAAAGCTAATACCTTCTTTCTGTCAACTATCTGCAATTTATACTGTCTATGTCTTGTTATATATAGTTGTTTATGTGTCCTCTCCCCCATTAGACCATGAGACCTTTGAAAGCAGAAAGTGTTTTTGTTTTGCCTTTATTTGTATCTCTTTGGTAAATGTTTAACAACTGGCTTTCTGAAAATATAGGACACACTTTGAAGTATAATGTGCATTATTACCATTTTCCCACCATTTTTTAAGTCTTAAGTCAACAAATCAATAAATCAAACCCTGATTTGTAGCATTTGCTGCAAATGCTGCAGAGTGATAGAAGACACACTTGCTGCCTTGAACTGACGGATCTAGGAGAATGGAATGTATGAGGAGTACTGCCTTTCCTCCTAGCAATGTGGAAATCTATGGGAGTTTGTGCCTCTTTGGGAATAGGGAGATTTTCTCATGCTCTTCTGTTCTAATTAAAAGCTCTGTTTTATAGTCTTCCCTGACACCCTCAGTCGTTACTGTTGTCTCTGCATCAATCACCTCATATTATCTTACTTATGTACATGTTGTCTTTTCTTAGTAGAATGTAAAATCTTTCAGGACAAAAGACTGTTTTTGTTCTTGTTGGTATTCTAGCACCTAGAACAATGCCTGGAACATAATAAGCATTTCATATGTTGTTGTTGTTTTTTGCTACTTTTGTTTAATGCCAAAACATTTTTAAAAACTTTGTTATTTAATTTAGGTCTTTTGGTTTCTTGGTGGAGAGTATTGGTCAGGAGCTCAAGCTAGACAAGATAGCACTTCCCCTTTACAGGGTAGTATCAATTTGTCACAGACATAGCTTCTGAGAGGTTGGACATCCGACATGGGTAGTCAGACAGATAATGATACAGCTGTCGAACAGTAGGGCCAAATCTCTTGCCCTAAGATGAGAAAGTACAATTTTGTCAGTTGGAGGCAGGTTGAGGGCTACTTGTGTTAAGAATACCTGTCTTATTATTAACGAGAGAGATCAATATAGTCTAGTACCCAGCAATCCCCAAAGTCCATATTGGCACTGGATCCACTCCCTAACCTCTTGCTATTTTGGTAACAGCTTCAACCTGATTGTTTAGACTATCTCTTATAGGTGCTGACATGCCCCCACAAACAATTGTATGCAGTGGAAGACAAAATTCCTTCATTGATCCTGACCCCAAAAGAGAAAGTCTCTGATTGCCTAGCTCTCCAGTCCCCAGGCTACTTGGCCAGACCCATGGCTACTGCCCAGAAACTAGTACAGATAAAGATCTTCTCTGTCTCATCCCTTAAGGTTCCCTCACGTGCCAGTTATGCAGCCTGGAGCTCAGCCAATTGGAAGACTTGCCAGTACTTCTACTCCCTAGGGTATCTCCTATTACCAGATTAATGGCTGCTGAATTCCAGTTGTGGATACCTCTCTTGTGGCAGTTGGGACTATCAGTTAGTCAGGTGAAATGACATCAGTATAAAAGCCAAGAGTCTCTAGCTCCTGAATGCACCAGCATGATTTACTTTCAGTCTTATTATGCTGGCAGTCCAACTCACGTAGAACAGTTAACAACATCTAGGGAATGCTGGCCTTGGCTTTTCTTTACCTTTTGGGGAAGCCTCCTCCAGATCCTTATGGGTGGGAGCCCACTGCAGGAGAAAGTGTTTTAGGGTATGGATTGGAGGCCCTAAAGTCACCACCTGTTTGTGGAGCAACTAAGACCAGAGAGAATCATGATTTCTAGTGTACCCTTCCTACTTAGCAATAGAAACCTCTTCTATTCATCTTGTTAGAGGGACCATTTTATTTCACTCAATCCATGAGAGGCAATTCTGGACAAAGGGTGATTATATGATCCTACGTTGTCTGTTCAGTAGCAGCTACGGCTCAATAAGAGGTAAGCAAATGCTTTGTAGAAGTGGTATAATAAATGGCCACTTTGGGGAACCTGGAGCTCTAGATGCCTAACAGTGGCTTATTCTGACCACTCCTTGGTATCTGCCAAAATTTCCACTCAGCTTCCACAAACATGGGCCTCCAGAGTGAAAAGGGCCTGAGGGGAGAGGCTGCTGGACAGTTGGTTTTATAGCTTCCAGGTCTAGAGCCTGTTCTGAGTACCACTTGAAAAATACAGATATGTGAGTGGCCCAGTACATTGGGGCCATCAGGCAAGGAATGTGGGTTCTCCAAAATTTGAAGAGTCCAATAAGTCTCTGGGTTTCCTTCTTAGATTGAGGAAAGCAGGTGTCAATAACTTTTTACAGACTGTACCTATGGTCTGGGTTTTCCTCACCTATTATATCCCCCTAAACTTAACTGAGCAGACTGGACCCTGGATTTTCTTAGGTTTGATTTCCCACCACTTACCCCTCAAATGGGCCACCATCTGATCTAGAGCCTCTGCCACTGTGATTTTATGTGGTCCAGTCAACATTATGTCATCAATGTAGGGGTATGCATCAATGCCCTCAGAAAGGGAGGCCTCTTTTAGTCTCTGCTTGCCACAATGTGGTAGTGTGGAGAGTTCAGGTAGCCCTGGGAGAGGATGGTGAAGGTATGTCATACTCCTTCCCAAATGAAAGCAAATTGTTCCTTATAGTGTTACACAAAGAAAAGTCAGAAAAAAACACTTTCAAAATTGATAGCTCCATACGACTTTCCCTGGGTCTGGGTTACTTTATAATATTGACAAGAAGAGAAACAACTGCAGAGATAGTCATGATGAGATTGTTCAGCGGTCTGTAGTCCACTATAAGCTGCCAAGTACCATCTTTGCAAGTATTACAGGGTTATTCTAAGGTGATCTGGTATAATGAAGTACTCCAGCTCTCTTTATCTTCCTCAGTAGAGAAGAAATGTCTTTTACTACTCTGGAGACCAGATATTGTGTGGTGTTAACAACATGAGGTGGTTCAGGTAACTCTAAGGTTTCCTACCCACAGTAATATGTTTGGAGGTTGCTGAAAGGCCCACACACATACTGAGCCTATAAAATCCTTTTTTCTCTATAGGCTGCCTTCTGTAGTGTCCCTTGAATGATCTAAATTGGGCAGGGGCTTGGGAGGGTACCTCAGGCTTGTGTGGGGTTGAAGGGCTCCTAGTACCCAGGTACTTAATTTCTCAGTACACTGTTATTAACATTTCCATGGGCTGGCCATCAATTGTTTTCTTATAAACCCTATCTTTCAGGTTCCACATCCACAGCCCCTTCCTGGGGATATGTCATCCCCCTCTACTCCTCTTCAGGATTCTGGGGCTCTGTCATTCTTCCTTCCATTTCTAGAGTGCCTATTTTCACTGACAGCAGTATTTGTCCAAGTTACAACTGTCCTGACTTTCTGCTCTTATTTCACAAATTGAATAGCCCACACTTGTATGGTTATGTGTGGGGACACTCATAGCTCAAGTTTGAAGTCATTTCAGTGGGGATCCCTCCCAGAAGGAAGGATCTAATTGCCCTTGAGACTAGCTGGGCACAGGGTGTGGCAGGCTTTGGGGGAGGGCATAAATTCAATCTATCAAACCCATTTCCTTTAGGAATTTCAGCACTTCACTTGTAGATCTGCATCAGTGAAATGGCTGGGAGGGGAATTTGTCTTTACAAGTCTGTTGTAATTTTTTAGTCTTTTTTGATTGTGTCTGACTCTTCCCAGTCCCATTTGGGGTTTTCTTGGCAAAGATACTGTAATGGTTTGCCATTTAATTCTCTAGTTCATTTTATTGTTGAGGAAACTGAGGCAAACAGTGTTACACAGCTGGTAAGTGTCTGAGGCCAGATTTGAGCTCAGAAAGAAGAGTCTTCTTGACTTCAGGCTATGCCACCTAGCTGTCCCAGTAAGAATAACTCCCTATTTCAGCTACCTAAAAAGGGACAAAGCATCCTCCTTCTGGAGGCTCTAACAAATTTAGTTGACCCTGTTTAAAAAAAAAGTAGGTCCTCAGAGAGTTTCCTCAGGACATGGAAGCTCACAGCAGAGAGCTTCTTAGCACTGGTTCCATTAGACCACATTTGAATTCTTCCTGCAACTCTCTAGCTCCAGTGTCTGCCCACAGCCGGCTTCTAGAGGGCAAGGAGTTACCCTCTTCCTCCGGGGAGCAGTGATAGGATAAGCCTGGAGCTTTCTTACTCTGAGAGTTCCCTAGTTTCTTTCCTTAGTCTGTTCTCTTTGTCTAGACTTGAGGCTCCTGTCTCAGGAGGAATTACAACCTCTGGATCAGTTCCTGGCTGGGGACCCTGAGTCTCTACCCCTATCATAAGAGATTCCTTCCCTTTAGCCACCAGCTCCATTAGCTTCCCGTGGCTCTTACTGCACAATCCCTACAAGCTGAAACTCATTGTCTAGTTGCTAAATGTGCTGACCTAATTTATGTTAAATCTTATTTTGTTGGCAGTCCAATTTATTATTCACAACATATAGGTTATGTTGACCTTGGCCATTCTTTACTGTCTGGGGCAGCCTCCTCCAGCACCAACTAAGCTAATCTCTCTGACTGAGCTGGAGATTTCTCCCTGTCCTATAGAGAGAACTCCCCATACAAAATTAGGAGGGTTCTGTCAACATGGAGTCTAGGAGTGTCACACCTTCTGATTGTGCTGCCCTCTTCCTCTGTCTTTGCAGGGTCTTCCTCCAATTGAGCCCCTTTGGAAGCCAAAGATCATCTCATCTTGTTGCAGTCTGCTATTATTGTTGTTCATTCTCAGTTATGTCTGACTCTTTCTGCCCCATTTGGGGTATTCTTGGCAAAGATAGTGGAGTGGTTTGCCATTTCCTTCTCCAGCTCATTTTACAGATGAGAAAACTGAGGCAAACAGTTAAGTGACTTGCCCAGGGTCACACAAGTCTTAAGTGTCTGAGGTCATATTTGAACTCAGGAAGACCAGCCTTCTGGATTTCAGGCCTAGCGCTCTATCCACTGCACCACCTAAAGCTAAGCCAAATGTAAGTGCAGCTACAACTACAGAACCCTCTTAGCTCAGGTTAGATGTTGAGACGAAATGAAACACAAGTCACCGAACATTTAACAAAGGTTTATTTTGTGCTAATGTAGCAAAAATATACAACAAGGATACAGTAGCACTGTATTTTTACAGTAGCTTTCCTGGATGAAGCCCCTACCTCATCTCTGCAAGTCGTCAGGGAATGGAGACTCATGTGGTCTTAAGTACCCATCAAGCCTGAGAGTGGCAGACTGACTGTATGTGGTTGGGACTTCTTATGTTCCTACATGACCAGAAATTTGTGTCAGAAAAGCTAAGGACAACATGTGTGTGTGTGTGTGGGGGGGAGTTGGAACTTTGTCATCTTTCAAGTAAAGTCTCCTCAAGCTCCGGGTGGGAGGGAAAAAAATTGTGGTGGCAGAGAAATGTTGGCCCTATCACAATGGATAAATGACACACGTAAATATACATGAAACAAATACAAGGAAATTTGATAGGAAAGGCACTAGCTGCTTATGAGATCAGGAAAAGCCTCAGAAGGAGGTAGTGTTTGAAGTAAGCTTTAAAAACAAACAAACAAAAAAAACCAACCAAATAAAAAAAAGTAGGCATTTTAAGAAGCAGAGTTGGGGAGGGAATGAATTCTTACCACAAGGTCTAGCCCATGCAAAGGCACAGGGACAGGAGATGGAATGTTATATTTGAGGAAGTCCACATTCAATAAAAACTTATATAAGTAACATTATTTTTAATATCATGTTATAAGTAACATTATAAATAACAATGTCGATGACAAAACACTGTACAGATCAAAGAACAAGACAGAATTAGTGATCAGTTTGGTTCAGGTTTAATTTGGAGAATATTTTGGTATTTCTTGTTTATTCCGGTTCAATAATTTTAAGCATATATGTGTGTGTGTGTATATGTATATAGGTGTGTGTATGTATGTATATAGATATATGTGATTATATATGCATATATAGATATATATATATATACATACACACATAGATAGGGATAGAGTTGTTTCTAGGTTTCAAAGTAGCATCATTGTTACTTGAAATGTATGTTTGGTTCATGGTTCAGGAAATAAATACGTAAGCATGTCCAGAGGCCACTGATGCAATTCCCCACTTGAAAGAGGCTAGGGAGCCTGCTTCTGGAAAAGTCTTGAGGACATGACAGAAGTACCTTAGAGAGACTTGGGATCATGTGTAGACATTTTGTAACTGGTTATGGTCTTCAATCTAAGTGGTGGACAGAAGCCTATGGCTGCAGTTGCAGAACCAGAATGGGGTGAGGGTGGGAAGGGGTCTTTCAAAAGGCCTTAGTCTTTTCCTTTCTCTTCGTTGGGCCTCTTATCTGGGTTTGACTCCTTTATTGCCATTATCTGGTGAGAGACAATACTATAAGAAGGTAAGGGGAGAGATCTTGTGCCCTTTCCCTCTGAGGCTGACATGTAGCCCCATGAATATGGGTCTCAGTTCTTTGCTTCCCTTGGCATTTTCTTTCATTTTAAATGAAAGAAATTGGAGGCTACGACCTTGTGAGCTTTTAAAGGTAAGAAGCTCTGGAGTCTGAAAGTCTAGGGAGTCAATCCTGGGTTTTACTGGGTTTTACAGCCAGCCCAGCATGGATGTATCAATAAGGGGAAACCTCCTAAAATCAGAAGTAGAGAACCTGCAACTTCGAGGCCACATGTGGCCCTCTAGCCTCACATTTGGCGCTTTGACTGAATCCAAACTTCACAGAATAAATCCCCTTATAAAAAGATTTGTTCTGTAAAACTTGGACTCAGTCAAAAGGCCCCTAGGACCTAGCGGAGGACCTAGAAGGCTAATTGTGTCCTCTGGGCTACAGGTTCCCCATCCCTGTGACCTAGACCAAGCCCAGTAGCAACTTAGACTTATGCTGTATTTGGATATGTGACCGTGGCGGGATCAGTGCTATCTAGAACCTACTTAAGTATTAGTCCATTCTCCCTAGAGACCAAAATGATACAGAGCAGAGTGCACCCCTGAGGTTTTGGGAAGTGGGCAGTATTTAGTTTTTTGTTCTTGCTGTATCTTCAAGGTATATATCCCTTTGTAAAAGTTAATTAATGTTAATTGTTTAAAGGGAACTGAAATACTAGTCACTTGTGGCTATCCTCTGTGTGTGTGTGTGTGTGTGTGTGTGTGTGTGTGTGTGTGTGTGT